>NW_027514663.1:1875000-2177500 GCF_048772815.1 Callospermophilus lateralis | reverse complement strand
ATCATCAGGGTGGCGGCGTTGAGTGTGGCTTTGTAGATAACTTGGTTCATAAAGGCCTTCTCACAGAAATGGCACTGGTAATAGCTGGCTTTTGCCTCCATCATCAGTTGCTGAGTAGATATCATCTTCTTCCTGCGTTTACACTCCTCCTTGAGAAGCTTGATCTCCCCTGCCTACTTGGTGAGCAGCTGCTTGCTGTGCTCACAGTCACCCAGGCTCTGGTGCAGCCTTTCCTCCAGGCTGTGCAACTCCGAGGTGAGGAACTCCTGTGAGTGCATCAGGTACTCGATGGTGAGCTGCGCCAGGCGGATGAGCTTCAGCAGCACCGGGTCCACCCCCGACTGGCAGTGTGGGCATTTCTCATCCTCCAGTTTGCAGAAGGTTATGTTCATGATGTTCTCCTGCAGCGTTAGCACGTCCACAGCCCCTGCCACCTTGTCCACGTCGATGGCGCTCAGACGGCGCCAATCCACGCTCTCCAGTCGCGGCCGGAACAGGAAGAAGGGCAGGGGGCCTGATGCCGCACTGGGGGGCACACAGGCCATGGAGGCCGTGCCTGCTGCTGCAGAGGCAGAGACGTCGGGCCCCTCGAGGCCGCTGGCCAGAGGGTAGTAGACGTGCTTCTGGAAGGGCATGCTTGCGAGCCAGTCCGCTGCCTAGACTTTAATCATAGGCGCTATTCAGCTTTGCCTACCAGCCCCAAGCCACTTCCGGGCCGCCGCCGCCACACCCCTGGGAAGCCGGAGAAGACCAGGTCCCTGGCAGCGGCGGCGGCGGTGGCGGCAGCCAAGGTCTGGGCGTCCAGGACGTTGCTATGGCAGCGCCCCGCTGGACCCAGAGCAAAGGGCGCGCCGGCCAGCGCGGGGTCAGCGTGCGCCCAGCGCCCTTATAAACTTGTGTGGGGGTTGCATTATTTTCTGGAGAGACTAAAATATTTCTAGTAGCAACTTGTAGACTTCAGGCCTCTCATTTTAGGGATCTTCTGGGGGCTGCCAGTGGTTACCACAGAGATCAAGGAGCTGAGGAAAAGCCAGACATTCCTCAATCCACCGGGGAGTCCCTGCTTGGACCAACCACCAGGAAAATTTTTTTCTTTCCTGGCAGGTCTGTGGACTGAGGGCTCCATCCACTGGGCTGCAGGATCAGTGGGAACAAGGGCTGTGGTCTCTCTTGCTCACTGATGCATCCCCAACACCTAGCGCAGGATCGGCACGGAGAGGGCCTTCAGAACTTGGACTCGTGAATAGAGAAGTATGAATCAGGCGCTCAGTTAAGGAGATGTCAGCTCCTGGACTCATGTCCCTATTTTTTCTGCCTTGTGTTAGAGGGATCAACCCTTGTTCTGGATCAAGGGCCTCGGGGCAGAACGTGGAAGCGGTCCACGCGCCGATGTTGTGGTCCTGGAGAGAAGGGGAGCAGGCCCGAGGCACCCATCTCTGTTCGCTGCCACCACTCCAATCTAGGGCATCTGCGGTTCGCCACCCTTGCCCCTTTGATCAAAGCTCCCAGCTGCTCGCTCCTGGGTGGGTACCGGGCGCTGCAGGCTGACGGAGAGTCTCAGGGGACCCAGATCCCAGGGGCTCTGCTGGCTCAGGCGGGGCTCGTGGAGGCTGAGGAGCAGGCGGGCGGATTCCTTCTTCCAGGGTGCAAGATGAAGCGTGTCTGGGCAAGTTTGGCAAGGCCTGTCGCCTGGTGCCGCTCAGGGCTTTCCAGACTCCAGGCCACTGGCACCTCAGAATCCCCCACCCCCCTCCCGCCCCCAAACCCTCAGCGATCTCCTTCGGGCCTCTTCCTCCACTGCCTGGCTCCTCTCTATAACAGGTATTTTTTAAATGGAGTTTTTAGGATTCTCTCCCGATATTATCACATTATCTGTAAACAAAGACAAGTTTTCTTCCTCCTTTCCAAGTTTGATACCTTTTATTTCTTTCTGTTGCCAAATAACTCTCCCAGTACTATTTTTGACTAGGTGAGGAATTCTTACTCCTGATCTGGGGGGAAAAGTTTCAGTTTTTATCATCAAGTGTGATTTTAGCTGTGGACATGTAGGCTTTATTATGTAAAGAACTTTCCATTTGTTCCTACTTTTTGAGCATTTTTTACTATGAAAGAGAATTATATTTTATCAAAGGTATTTTCTGCAGCTATTGAGAAAAACGTGAGTTTTATCCTTTATCATATTAATGTGATAAGCCACACATTAATTGACTTTCATATGCTGAACCATCCTTGAATCCTAGGGCTACATCCCATTTGGTCAGGGTATAAGATCACTGAAATGTGCTTCTAAATTACCATTTGGTGGTGTATATTGTTCATAGTGATCTCTTATAATCCTTTGTATTTTTGTGGCAACAAAGTTATGTCTATTCCTTTATTCATGATCTTATTGATTGATTTTTTTTCTTAGTGTAGTAAAAATTTGTCAATTTTGTTTATCTTTTCAGAAAACCAGCTATTAATTTTTTGACTTTAAATTGCTTTTCTGTTATCTATTTTAATTTTTTTCCTGTGATTTTTATTTCTATTATTCTGGTATGTTTAGATTTAGTTTGTTCTTCACTATTCTATTTCCTTGGCACATAAATCTAGTTTATTAAAGTTTTTATTCTTCTGAATGTAGGCATTTTCCACAATAAACTACTCTCTTAGTCCTGCTTTTGCAGCATACCATGAGTATTGGTATATTGTAGTTTGTTTTTCTTTGTCTCACAATATTTTCTAATCCCCCTGTTAGTTCTTTATTTACTCCATGGTTACTCAAGAGTGTGTTGTTTAATTCCATGTATTTGTGAATTTTCTAGTTTTCTACTGTTTATTATTATTTTTGTTTCACTATGTTCAAAAAAGATGCTTACTATGATTTCAAACTTCTTAAAGTTGTTAATTTTTTGTGATTTATTCTGGAGAATTTTTACTGTGCACTTAAAAAGAATGTGTATTCCTCTGCTATTGGGTGAAATGTTGTGTATGCATCTCTGGTCCATTTGGCTTGTAATGTTAAAGTCTTTTGTTTTCTTATTAGTCTTCTTTCTAGATATTCCATCCATTACTGAAATTGGGATATTGAAATCTCCTACAATTATTATATTGCTATTTATTTTTCCTATCGGTTTTGTTGATGTTCAATTTACACATTTAGCGCTCTGGTGTTGGGCACACAAGCACACACACAATTAAAAAAAATTGTTTTTGTACTTCTGTGTCCCTTGGAACCATTTTTAACTCAAATTATATATTATCTGTCTGATATAAGTAAAGCCACTCCCTTTTAGGCTACCATTTGCATGGAATATCCTTTTCCATCGCTTAGCTTTCAGTTTACATGTGTAAAGAACTTCCATTTGTTCCTACTTTTTTGAACATTTTTAGAGTTTCTTGTAGGTAGCCTACAGTTTGGTCATTTAAAAACATCCATCTGGTATCTTTATGTCTTTTGGTTGAGGAATTTAATCAATTTATATTTAAGTTAATTATTGATGAGAGAGGATTTATTATTGCTGTGCTATTAAATGTTTTCTGTTAGTCTTGTAGTTCTTTTGTACATATTTTCCTCTCTTTATATCTTCATTTGGTTGTTGATGTTTTGATTCTTCTTTTGTGTAATCTCTATAGGCATTTTCCATGTGGTTGCAATAGGGATTACACAAAATATCTTGTATTAGTCTTTTTAAGCTAGTAATAACACGTTTAATTGAATACAAAGACTCAAACTATTTTATAATTTTCTATATGTGCACCTTTAATGATGAGTTTTATACTATCTTATACTATAATAATAATAAATAATTTTGCTGTTTAGTATAAATTAATTTCAAAGAGAATAACTTCCTTTAGCATTTCTGGTAAGGCATATCTAATTGAACTCCCTCCCATAAATTTATTAGAATAGGCATGAAAGAAATCAGTTTTGGAGGAACCCCTGGAAAAGTCAGGCAGTATATGTGTATATATAAAAATCAACCCATTCTTTTCCCAAGGAGAAATTGGAAGGGATGTGTGTGTGTTTTGTATGCTTCATCTGTGCTGAGCATATATGATTACTAGCCCAAGTTGCAGTCTCTATTCTCCTTCAGGCAGCTGGATTTTGAGGACCTATCTGAGACCACAATAGGCAAAAAAGATGTTAGTTCATTGGGTAGCTCCCACTGAAATTGGGGCATTGGACCTGCAGACCAATTCTTCTCTCATAGAAGCTGTGAGCTGGTGGGTCTCTTAGAAATTGTGTAGTGTTTGGCCAGGCATATGGATTCTGGTAAGAAGTTACCCAAATCTCCCTAACTTTTGATGAGTATGGTTTATTGTTTGTGTGAAATGTAGAAGTTTTCAATTAGTTTCTGTATTTCTCACAAAGAGAATTTGTTCATGAATTGTTGTTGAATTGGTGTGTTCATTGAGGAAAGGAAGGTCCAGCTCTTTTCTGCTCCACTATTTGGCTTGTATCACCATGTAATAGTTCTGTTTTAGACATTGGCAGAATTCATCAGTGAACAATGTGGGCCTAGAGAACAGGTCAGAAGGTATTTTTAAAATTGCAATTTCAATTTCATCAAAAATTTTAGAACTATTCAAATTATGTCTTTAATCATGGACAAATTGTACTAGATTTTATTTTGAGAAGAATTGGACTATTTTATCTAAATTGTCAAAACTGTGTGTGTAGAGTTGTTCATAGTATTCTAATATAATTTTTTGATGATTTCAGAATCTGTAGTGATATACCATTTCATGCTTGATAATTTGTGCCTTTTTCCATTTTTTACCACTATTCCTAGAGTTGCTAATTTTATTGAAATTTTGTGAGAAACAACTCTTTGCTTCATTGGTTTGCTCTGTTGCTTTCCTGCTTATTTTTCTTATTTTTTTTCCTTTGCTTTATTTGGGTTAATTTTGCTCTTCTTTTTTTAGATTCTTGATGTATTGACTTAGATTATTGTTTGAGACTTAATTATGTTGAGTGCCATAAATTTTCCTTTTAGCACTGCTTTAGCTGCACCCACAAATTTAGATATATTGTATTTTCATTGTTATACAGATCAATGCATTTTTAATTTCCCTTGAGGCTTCCTATTTGACCCATGAATTGCTAGAAAGTGTGTTGTTTAGTTTCAGAGTGCTTGGAGATTTTCCTGTTATCTTTCTGTTGTAGATTTCTGCTTTGAGTACATTATTGTATGATAATACATTGTTCAATTTGTTGAAGTTTCTTTTATAGGTCAGGATGTGGTCTACGTTGAAATATATATAGTTGACGTTAATTTGTGTGTGTGTTAGTTGTTGATGGACACAATACCTTTATTTTATTTATTTATATGTGGTGGTGAGGATCAAACACAGGGCCTCACACATGCTAGGTGAGCGCTCTATGGCTGAGCCACCACCTCAAGGCTACAGTTGACTTTTGATAGCTACAGGGTATTGACTCCTGGACATGAATATCCAAATCCACTGACGCTCAAGTCTCCTAAGCAATATCACACAATATTTTCATAAAACCTACATATATTCTCTTGTATACTTTAAATCATCTTTATATTTTTCATAATATCTAATGTAATTTGTGAATATCATATAAATAGTTGTTGTGGTATATTGTTTAAAAAAATAATGGCAAGAAACAACATATTCATGCTAACTACAGGTGCATTCTTTTCCTGAATATTTTCAATCTTCAGTTGGTTGAATCTGTGAATGCAAAATCCACAGATAAAGAGGGCTGACTGTGAGGACTTAGGATGGTTTGACTTACATTTTTGTTTTCAATTTTACAATGTTGTGAAAGTGATACACATTCAGTACAAAAGATACTGTGCATTGTTATATTTTCCTAGGCTAACCCCAGCTGGTACAATGCCCTTTTGGGATGCTAGGCTGCAACAATGAGCCACAGCTTCCCAGTCAGCCATGTAATCACTATTCTCAATTTACAGTTGCTTTATTGGGAGTAACCCCATCATAAATCAAGGAGCATCTCTGATCCATAAGCACTTGACACAATGTGTGTAATTGGGTGAACTGTTCAACAAATGTCTATTACATTCTGTTGATTGGTGTTGTTGAATCTTTATTTATCCTTTCTGATCACTTATTGGCTTCTGACTAAGATCAAGTATGGTATGTCCTTGCTGAATTTCTGCCTAGTCCTTCAGTTGTTTCAGGTGGTATGTTAAACTATATTTGTGGATGTACATATTTCTCCTTTTGGTTTCACTGGGTTTTGCTTCACATATTCTGCATATGCATTTAGAACTGCTTTATCATTCTATAATGTCCATCAGTTTCTCTAATAATTTTCTTTGCTCTAAAGTCTACTTTAAATGATATTAAGTAGCTACTTCTACTTTCCTTTGACTAATGTCTGTTTATCTTATTTTATCTTTTATTTCTACTTATCTATAACACTATGCTTGCTTTGAGTTTCTTTAAGACAACATATAGTTTGAATGTGTTTTTAAATCTATTTTACCAGTCTCATTTAGTTGGTATATGTAGCTAATTTGCATTATATGAAATCATTCATTTGTTAGTGGTTAAATTTATTTTATTTTTGTTTTGTTTGACTTTTCTTTTTTTCACTTTTCTCTTTTTTCTTGGCTTCCTGTGAGTTATTTGAAGATTTTTAAAAATAATACCATGTTGATTTATCCACTTTTTTTAGAGTTTCTCTCTGTACAGATGTTTTTGATGGTTGTTTTGGTATTGCATTATATACACATAACTTGTTACAGTCTACTGTTTTTTTTATCATTTCAAGTACTTCTGGATTATAGATACTGCTTGACTTTTGATGGGTCCATGTCTCAGTAAGCCTATTGTGAATTGAAAATACCATAATTAAAAAGGTGTTTAAAACACCAAATATATTGAACACCATAGCTTAAGAATATAGAAAAATATAGAGTATTGATTGCCTATCTGTGTGGTTGGGTGGTTGACTGGGTGTTCTCACTCATTGTTACTACCTTTAAATTCCTTCTTCCTACATTTATAATACAATTGTCTTAAGTATTTTTATATACTTAAACCCACATTAAGGAGTGTAATAATTTTTGTTTCAACTGTCAATGATCATTTAGAAAACTCAAAAGGACAAGACACACATTTTTCCGTCTAGATCTCCTATGTGTTTCTATTTCCACCTTGGGCCAGTCTTTATTGAGGTTACTGTTTCAAATTTCTTTTCCAAATATGTAAGCCTTACTGTTTCTTCTGCTGCCAGTCATGACTTATGAGATATACTTATTTCAAAGCAAGTAATATCAGAAGTCTATTCCACTGATTCTGGAAGAAAATGAAATCTAATTATAATATTTTATACAAACATAAGGATAATAAGATCCTGAAATGTGAAAGAAAGATGTGAAAAAGAGTATTCACAATAACTTCAAAGAGTTTTAAGACACACGTTTGATATGTACACTGATCTGCAGTGAGATCTTGACATTGTCATGTAACATTAAGATTGCAAATAAGCAAAGACAGTATTTCCATCTTACACTAATTTTTACCAAAAGATAGTCCTGAATAGAAGCCAGCTGAACCTATGCCAGTCCCCAGGTATATGTACAAGGAATTGCACGGGCATGAACAAGCAAAACCACAGTAAATAACATGATTAAAGTAGATAGATGCTTCAGGTGAGTGTGGCTTTTGTTTTGAATAGAAAACTACATTTTCATGAATGTACCTTCATATCTTATATTTGTCTGAATTTACTTTCTCCAAATATGATATCCATTGTTTTTTTCCTAAATTACTTCTTATCTCTATTGCCTGTTTTGCTGTGAATCTCAATATAAATCATAAATCTTATTGTTTTAAAGTATTCTGGTTTTATATAGTAGGACAAATGAAAAGGTGACTCAGAATGTATACAATCACTAGATTGTAGAGTTTGATTAAAAAATCTCTGAGGGTTCTTCTCTGGCCTTTGATGTGATGGAACTTGTCTCTTTGGAAGTGCTTTTTACATTTTATCTTGATTTATTGACTTTCTTTTTTCTCAGGAGAATGTGAGTTCCTGGAAGGTGAAGATCAGTAACTTAAAAGCTTGTTAGCTCAACAAATTTGTGATTAGAAAGGATGGTTTTTATTGCAAAGCTTTTTACTTTTTATAAATGTTATAGGTACATTCCTTATAGATAAATATTTTAATCAATTAAAAGGTAATTTTAGAAGAAACAAGCCTGTGATAGCTTGTGGCAGAAATATTGCTTTATTATCATTTGTAAAACAGAAAGAAACTTTAACATTTATCCAATTACTAACTGACTTGTATTTGACACCTACTTTGGGTTCTGCAGTCTACTGGTCACTGTGAGAATAGGAAAATAATATAAAGGGTAATAATTTCCTCTTAGGAATCTATAGTATATCTTGGAGGATAGGAGCAACATAAAGAAACAATTCAAATGAACCTAAGCTTATGTATAATGGTGGACTAGACAGGGTGGTATAGAGTATGTGTAGCAGAGGTTCAAAGTTGGGATAGATCACCTAGGGTTCAGGGAAGGATTTATGTAACAGGTAAAACTTGAGTATATGGGGTACAACTTGGGTGGATGGAAGGAAAGCAGCAGTAGTTTGGGGGAAATAAGAAATTTCTTAAAAAGGAGGATTTGAATTTATGAAATACATTTTTAAATGACAGGAAAAAAAAGATGAGTTATTAGGAACCATTGAATCTTTGAAGATCTGTGCTTCCTCACTTCTACATGGTGATTACAGAGAAGATATCTCAGAGGGATGATGAGCAAAATAATAATGGAAGAGAATTTTGGAGGAGTGGTGGTCTGGGTAATGCCTGTCCATGCTAGATGAGCCATCTTCCAACCCATTAATTAGTAGAAATGTAATAATAAAAGACAAGAGCTTATAAATATGGTGGGATAATCTGACACTGCTGGGAGAAAGAGCAATAGGAAGATCCACCTTAGGCTTGTATTTCTAACTTTAAGGGTACTCAAAGTGACTTGAGGGCAGTGGCCTAAACGTTTTTAGAATTCATTAAGAAAAGAACTTCTGGATAAGGAGTTTTTTCCCCAACCATTGTTGAATACATTGACCCAAGCATGGCTCAATATCTTTAAATTAGAAAGATTATTCCCATATGTAAATTTAATACATAAGTGTTTAATTATGTAAGTCATGTATTTTTGGTATTTGTTTTGAATATGATTTATGCAATGTTGGCTCGCAGAAAGTTGGCATGTGTATACATATTGAAAGTTTAGAATTTTTATCAACATAAATTGTATATGAGATGTACATTTTATACAATAAGGAGAAATTAATGTTCATTTTACATACCTCGTAGTACTATCACTCTTTTTAACATATTTAAAGGGGGAAATCCATTTCCATGTTGTAGGTCTCAGGGAAAAGTAGAAAGAAGCATCCAAAAACATAATTCTCTATGTTTCCCTAGAAAATTTTCTCTCTGCTCCATATGTGCCTTAAGTTTTATAATTAAATGCATGCCTGGACCAATGTCTTCTGAATTTTAAAGGTTATGTATAGGGAATGTCAAAACAACCATTTAAAACATATTGGTATCAGAGAAAAATGCCATTATGCTACTGGGGGAATATCATAAACTCCTTGAATCTTAAACCAAAATAAATGACACCTTCCTGTAGGTTGAACTTGTGTGGTTTACAGACATTTCTAACCTGGTATCCCTGAAACTTGAGGATGACTAGAAAATGAGGCATTGTTAAAAGACAATAAACATTCAGTTGCTATGTTATAAGTAGGAGAAGCAGGAATCTTACTTTTGAATGTAATTTAAAGGAAAGACAATCTAATTAAGCAGTAATATAAATGGTTCTTAAATATAATGCTTAGGTATTTAAAAAAAAAAACCTGCCACTGTTTTGTTTTGGATAAAACCTAAAGCACATGTCATGTTTCAATCAGTATGAAATAAAAACTAATTTAAATGTATTTGCCTATTTACTAGCCAAATTAAAAGTGTAATAGAATATAATTAATAAAAGGTTAATAAACAGTAAAAAAAAAATAAAATAAAATAAAACATATTGGTAGAGTGAAGCATTGGCTAAGACGATTTCCAAAGTTACCACCAAACTCAACATTATCTAATTCTATGAATGAGAATCATTCTGTCTGAGTGGTTTGGTTCACACTCTGACTAACAACCGGGTTGACTGGCTTTCTTGACTAGGGTCCCCAGTTCTTTGGGTATGCAATCACAACCCCACAGGAAGCAATAATCACAAGCTCTGGTAATCATGGCAGCAGAGCAATAGAAGAGGCATCTGTCCCACTGCTATTTATCTGTGCACCACATGTTTGCATAAAAAGTTTGTAAAATACTCTATACTTGGAACTTGTTTTGTCTGTAACTTTTGGGGAACAAGAGAACTATTATCGCCAAGTTTAGAACAGTCTTTAATTTTATGGCTTCTTCGATTTGTATCCAACTTTGTGTCAGCTGGATTTCACTTTGGTGGTGTTGGCAACACATGAATTTCTGGTTTTGAGACAGAATAATTAGAAGGTGCATAGTCATCAAATTGCTAACCACACATGTTAGGGAGCTAAGTGTAAATAAATCAAAATCATATGAACTGAATTTAATAAAAATACACATGAATTTAAAAATTAATGGAAAAAAAATTGGTGCCAAAATGACCTGTTTCTTTTATTAAAACCTCAAATTCTTAAAACATTATTTACTGAACTTAAAAACTGTAGTTGGGCTTGTCATTTCATATTTGAAAGAAAAGAAAGAAGCTCAAGATGACAAAGCTTTGGACAGAAAAGAATTGTAAAAGAAAAACAAAAGACAGAATTCTTTTTGAGAAGACGAGGCTTTTCTTAGATTATGAAAATCATCTCTATTACTTGAAGTTATAGAGTTTGCACCTATAATCAGAGGATGTAGTCTGAGGGCCCCAAAGGGCCTTGGAGGTAGTTCATTCACAGCTGCATATCCTGGGCTTAAATTCCAACCATGTGACTGGCAGCGTGTGCTTGGGCCTCTCTGTGGCTAAGTTCTGCAGCACATTTCACATATAATGGACTATTTGAAAGAGTTGGAATTTCTGGAGTTTCTACCAATTGTTTGTTACATCTCAAGACTAATCAAAACTTTTTAAATTCATTTATTATCAAAACTGTTTGTTTTAGTATGTATGTATATATTGCAAGAGCAGAAACTCATAAATATGACCTTAAGAAACAAGGAACTTATTATAAGGATCCATATGGAATGGAACCAAAGGAGAAAAGTTAGCAGGAACAGAACTGACTCTCCAGACACTTTTTTCTCCCCATACTTTTTTTCTTTTTTTAAAATTTTTATTTAAATATGACAGTGGAATGCATTACAATTCTTATTATACATATAGAGCAGAATTTTTCATATCTCTGGATACAAAGTATATTCATTCCAATTCATGTCTTCATGCATTTACTTTGGGTAATAATTATAATCATATTCAACTATCATTTCTAACTCCATGCACACTCCCTTCCCCTCCAACCCCTCTGCCCTATCTAGAATTTCTCCAGACACTTTCTCCCTCACTTTCTTAGCACCTTGGCTGCCCCTCTGAAGTTAGCTATTTTCTTCTTTCTGCAGCTGAATATTCTCTACTTATAAAGAGTCTTGTTTCTTCATTCTTTTAGTTTACACATGGTCTCTGTTTGCCATGGACACACTGCTGGCTTTTTTTTAACTTTGGCTTCTATTACTAACTGGTTCAGTGTTTCAGTGTTTTCCAGTCAAAGTCCCCATTTAAGGAGAATCAGGGCCAACTTACCTTTTTACTCCAGGTGCGGATAAGTGGCTGGCTTAAGGGTTGACTGTCAACGACTGTTCCAGACACCTGCAATTGGAATTCTATGTTATATAAAGCACAGACACTGCATGGGTATCTAGGATGCAGGACTCAGTTGGAGGCCATGTTTCTTTCAAGTGGAGCAGGTAGGTCATACCCACTACTTGCTCCTCAAATTCTTTGAGCAGTATGTTTATATACCTTCCTAACTTTTTATCCTTCAGTTCAAAAACTTGTAGGTTTTTCAGTTGTTATTCAAACATGATTTTGAGGATCTATACCACTCCACCTCTCTTCTGTGCATGATTTAGTTGATTTACTTTTCTCACAAGGTAATGGCTGGAAGTTCAAAATCATTCCAAGTTGATCTGACCAGTAAGTTTTAGGATAAGAATGTCATCCTAGTATCCCTACCCCCAGATTCAACCAATTTTTTTTCTGACAAAATCATGTCTATATCTTGTTGACTCATGGAATTTTCTCTTGACTAAAATGTCTGAGTCATTTTTTTTGTACATGCTACCATGACAGTGTTCTTCCCATCTTGTGAACAATTGGCTCTTTGTACTGAAGTTCAATTACACCTTTCATTTATGTTGCTTGAATTAAATTTTTTTATTGGTTTATCACAACATTAAAATGATCTTGACATATCATATATCATACCTTTGCTTCAAATGGGGTATGAATTTTTATTTTTACTATGTGTACAAATTGCAGGATCACATTGGTTATACTTCCACGTTTATACATACTGCCATACCAGTGTCTGTTATATTCTACTGACTTTCCTAAAAGAAAATTGTGGTTTTTGTAAATAAACAAATTATGCTTTCTGACCTTTGGAGGCTTATATTCTTTTAGATCATAGCTGGCATATAAAAGGTTCTTAATGAATAAATTTTAATAACTAAATATGGGAGACCCATTTGGTTAGGGTTTGTCTTGTAAGCTCTTGTCAAATCTTTTCAGATTGATATTGGTCTGTTATCCAATGCTTTCACTCTCAACCTTGGGGAATAATCACGTGATCATTTGATCATCTGATTATCAAATTCAAATTTTTGGCTCTTTTACTTGGCTCTGCTTTGTGGCATAGAGAACTTACCCCTATGTTTCCAGGTTTTACTACTAATTGGCTTCTCGCTAGACTTGTATAATAGAGATGGTTTAGGAGGCTGAAGGAGAGAAGGCATGAATCTAGGATGTTTTTCCTCATATTAGCTGCTTTGAGCATTATCTCCAAGGCAGAGAGTGCTGCTTTTTAGGACAGTACTTCAGTCCACAGAGTCGACTCCTGATGGTCTTGGATCCCAGCCTCTGGTAAAGTCATCTTCTCTGTTTCTTATTTGAGACCTAAAGGTAGTGATAGCTTTCTGAGTCTTGCTAATTTGGGGGTTGCCTTATTGACTCCTACCAGGCCTTTTAATTTTCTTATGCTTTTGTAACCAGTTGCCCATTTTGAATTCCCTTCAGTGAATAATTTGGAGGAGACTCCATTTTCCTAGTTGCATCCGGACTGATAAAAACAGGAAGCTGCTAATCATAACTAAAGAAAAATTGTGTTCTCACATTCTCTCTTTCTCATCTTTATATAATAAGAACACAGGAAGATTTATTTAGCTGATCAATGAAAGTGATATAATGGGGGCAGTGATTAAGAGCATGGGCTTTGGAGCCATTTTACCTGGGTTTAAATCTCAGATCCATCACTTAGTTGCTAGATATGCTGCCTTAAGCAATGTATTCACATTTTCTTTATCTCAATTTTTTCTTCTGCAAGATGTTTTCTAAAGTGCTTTAGAGTATTTTGAAACAAACAATTTCTTTATTTGAAATACTTGAGTTTTGAAATCTATAATTTTGGTGATTTTAGAAAGACAATAAGGGATATTCACTTTATATTTACTATATAAAGTTACTGTATACCATGCCATAAGCCACATACAGTTAATTAATACTTGTGTAATATACTATATATAACATTAATATCCCAAAGGAATCTGTGACACTAATCACTAATCCAAATTAACACTTCCTGCAGCTAAAAATCACATCAGGTTTTGTTGCTGAATGAGTTTGGATAAATTTTGCTCTCTATTCTTTTTTTTTTTTGCTCTCTATTCAGTTACAAAAAAATATGATTTATGAAAGTTTTCCTTATGTACATCAAACAAACCTTTTTCACCTTCAAGAATCAAATAGACTATAATACAATAATACTGGGTGACTTTAACACACCTCTCTTACTACTGGGTAGATCTTCCAAACGAAAACTAAAATTTTTGTATTTTAGAATTCTGACTAAAGGACTTTGAACCTGAAATGCAAAATATTTAGGTCTATGCCTGCTACATAGTTAACACTAGATAAGTGTTACTGAAAACATCCTACAGTTTGGCCCTACTCATCATTCTCCAACTACTTGATACAAATAAAATAAAAGTCCATTCAAGTGGAGAGACCCCAGGTCTTCTCCAGATTTAATAGCTCTAAAATCATTGTACAAACCAAACTTCAATTTTTAAAGTCCAGAAGTGCCCTGTATTTTTGTGCTAATTATCTCAACCCAATAGAAAATATCAATAAACATGGGAATTTAGAAAATCATTCACTGAATAGGTAGAAATCTAGTTCTATTTTGCTAGACAGAAACATCCAATTGTTGAATGATATTAAACAAAACAGCAAAATTATTAGAGAAATATTGGTATGTGTTTTTATTTCATCTTGTGTTTAAGTCACACTATGACAATGACTTATAACCTAGAAAATCTGTAGTCTTCTGTGTGCTGGCTGACTTCTCAGCCAAACCAATCAGTCTTATTTAATGATTCTAAAGATCAGCTACTCGGTGAGTTTCTTCAGGTTTGATTGATTCAATAGGCTACATTTGTCTTGGAAATTTAAGTTCTAGTGTAGAAACTGAATTGATATTTTTGTTATTAAACTTTAAAATATATATATATATATATATATATATATATATATATATATATATATATATATATCTCCTCTCAAAGATAAGGTATAGGAAATCCTTCATAAATTTAAACTTGAGGCTCTGTGCCTTGTTAAAGTTGGATAAGTTAGTACATCATGGATTTCCTTTCTAGCCTTTCTTTTCTTGGACCATCACTTTTCTTGCTGACTAGTTTTATTAAAGGCTTTGGGAAGAGCCAAAGGCACTTATTTAAACTCCCTATTTAAGCACTATAATACCCAAATCAAAATTCTCTGAATAAAACCCCTGTTTTGTTCTTTTCAAATCTTCCTTTCTTTATTTTCCATGGCTTTGTAGAAATATTTCTTTTGTTACTGCTTATGGAGACTTGTTCCCCATCTTTACTGACACTAATTTTTCCAGAAGGCACTGATGCCTCTCAACAGAGCTGTTTAACTCACCAGGGGGCTTAATAGACTGAGATAAAGCTTGCTAGAGTCCAGGCATTTTGGTTCTGCTCTCCCACACCAGCCCTGCACTCCAGTGGCAGAACAGCCAAGATTAAAGGCACAAAAGACCATGTCGTCAAAAGCAAACTTGGACCTCTTTTCTACTTATCCATAAGTGCACAGAGTGGCCTCTCCCAAACCCCCTCCCCCAACAGACAGCCTGCATTTAGTTTCTTAGTGTTATCCTTAAACAACTCAGACTGGAGGTTTTCAGCAAAAGGCATTCCCCTCCTTCCACCACCTGTGCCATCCTCTTGTACTGACATGGCTGCTCAGGCATTACCTTTTTTATGACCTTTCTAGCTTATGTATGAGATTGTCTCAATTAGACTATTTCATTTCAGATCGTGACTTACAATTTGGGAAACTTTCTTATTTTTTAATTTTTTGTTGTTAAAATACCTTCAGATGTTAGATCATAATTTCTGGACTTCTGCCACTAATAAATTTCATTGTTAATGCAATATCAAGTTTCTTGTCCACTTTTCCATGTGTATTTATATATACATGCATGTTATAATACCTATCAGTGTTGTGTCTTCATATAATATATATTATATTGTATTTCTATATACATTAGCCAGCTGGGGATGCCATAATAAAATCCCATGGCATTGGTACTGTAAACAACAGAGATTTATTTTCTCATAGTTCTGGAACCCATGATCAGTGTGCTAGCATAGTTAGGTTTGGGGAAGGGTACTGTTCCTGACTTCCTGCTGTGTACTCTCATGGCTTCTTCTTTTTGCTCCTTCACTGTGGGGGGGTGGGGGGGTAATAATAAAGAGAAGCTCTCTGGTGTCTCTTCCTTTAAAAGCAGTAATCAATGATAAGGGCCCCCCTTAGGTGAGCTCACTGAAAACCGATAGCTTTCTAAAATTTCCATTATTAAATAACATCACTTTGGGAATGAAGTCTTCAAAATATAAGTTTTGGGGGATGGGGGACTCACATTCCATCTCTTTCTGTCTCCACATACACATACATACAAGCACATGTGCACACATACAATGATGTCTTAGAACATGCCAAGTTGGTGGTGTTCAAGCTAAATATAGGGCAAGACTATTGATAATTGTTACAAAATGATAATTATTCTGTCCTTTTAAAAGATTCTGGTAGAATTAAATGTGTTTTGAGAAACTATCAGTCGCTTGTTAAGTAAACAGAAAAGTTGAAATGCCAATTTAAAACTATTAAAGGAAATGTAATATAATAATAATAATAATAATAATAAAGGTAAACATAAAAGCTTGAAAGTACCAAATATGACTTTGAACATGTTTCAGTTTCCAAGAATTCCCACAGGAATTGCTGAAATGAGACAACACATGTGAAACAGTTTTGTTAATGTACAAATCTTTGAAATGCATTTTTATTATTTGCATTGCTGACTTCTGCTATTTTGCTGTTACATACCTTGGCACAGATTCTCATCCCCCAGGGCCAGGAGACCAGATTAACAACAGTCTCTAGAGAAAAGACCTCTAGAGATTTAGTAAATGTGGGCAGAGGAAGCTGCTTCTCTGAACGAACTGGGAGATTGTGTCTGTGACTTCTTGTTGCCTCTGATTCCCACAGCCCATGGATACGAAATCTGAGCACATTCCATTGGATTAATCCAAACACTCTTCTGAAGTCCCTCAGAGAAAGTCATCCCAAGATGGCATGCTTGAGAGAACACGTCAGAGGAGAGGGGAGCCTGCAACTAGGATGCAAACCAAAGAAACAAAAATCATCAGCCTCTCTCTTAGCTAGTAGAGAAATAGAAGGGAAAATTACAGAGTGAAGTGTTTATTCTCTTTTTGACCCTTCATACTGTTTGGCATATTTTTTTTACATATATACTATTATAATTAAGAGTAAAAGCAGTGGAGCCAACAGATAAAGATTGTTGATTCTGCCACTAATTGACAACTCTCTGGGCTAATTTGTTCATTTGTAATGTGAGCTAAAATGTTAGTAGCTGCATAATTTATTATAGTTAGTATTAAGTTAAATATTACATGGAAAACACCTGGCAAAACCTATCACCTCCTAAGCACTCAATAAGCATTAGCTTTTCTTTATTGTGGCTGCTGTTGTTCTTGCTTGAGTTTGAAGGACGGCTCTGCCACTTACTAGTTGTGTGACATCGGGTACATTGTTTAACCAACATGTGTTTCAATTTCTATCTTTAAAATGATGATAATATTATCCCTATCTTGTATGATTATTATGAGAATTAAATAAGCTGATATCTATAAAGCTCTTGGAAAAGTTTCTGGCCAATACTGCTGTATAAATACATGTTAAGTAATTAAATGACATTATTGTCAGTACACTAATCAAGTTAAAGAATAATCTTTCTTCTCTTTACCTAAGAAACCCAGAATCAAGAATTAAAGTTTTAATGAAATAAGTTTTTTAAGGTATGAAAACTTGTAGTAAACTATACTTCTATTAAAACCAGGTTAGATTAACCTTATAAATCTTGTAACTTTATTAATGAAACAATCTTAGAATAACTTTATTGAAACAACCTCAGGTTTAAATGCAAAAATATTGCATTTGATTCATAGCATTGCGATTTTCATAAATACTAACCTATGTGTTAAAATTTCCACTGCATAAAGCTTGAAGGCAAACCTTGAGGCACTCAAAAGATTTGCCTCAGCACAATCTAAAATAACAACAAAAAGGACATTAGATTCTGAGATTTGACTACATGTACTGAAAACTGAATTATGTAAATTGTTATTTAAGCTTCAGGAAGTAAAATCAGAATATTCACAGTTAAAACCTCCATTCTTTACCCTTGGGAAGGAAATGAGGAACACACGTTTAACTGGGCAACCTCTAACTCTTTCAAGGACCAGAGGAGAAGGGGCTGGCATCTTGGGTGTGGTTAGAGAGGGTGCCATAGATTGACTCTTTTTTTTAAAGAGAGAGAGAGGTAGAGAGAGGCAGAGAGAGAGAGAATTTTAATATTTATTTTTTAGTTATCGGCTGGCACAACATCTTCATTTGTATGTGGTGCTGAGGATCAAACCCGGGCCCCACGCATGCCAGGTGAGCATGCTACCGCTTGAGCCACATCCCCAGCCCATAGATTGACTCTTACAGCTGAGAATGCTATCTTTCTTTTGATCACTAACTTTGAAGATCTCATGTAATCTGTGGCCATCTTCCCTGAACAATAGAACTCTTTTTTATCCTTTTTCTTGGGAGATTCAAAGACTACACAGATTCTCCCAGTTGAGAGGGATAGAGGAGGCCTGGGCTCCATACCTTGGAGGAAGTTTAGAGTTTGGAATCAGAAAATTGGTCTTTTATGGGATCTCTGGACTTTTTATTATCCTCTTTGAAGTGTAACAAGTCACTCTTGAATTGGAACACACAGGTTTCCTTGATGATGGGCAGGCATGTCCATGGTAGCTGTGTGTGTATACATAGCATGGAATAGGGAAATAATACCAACATTTCTATACATTTGACATGAAATAAATTATATCATTTCATCTTTGTAACCCTTTGTGATAGAGGTTCTTCTTAATTTATTATTACTATTATTATTATTATTACTATTACTATTATTATTATTATTATCTTGCAGAGGAGAAGGTTGTGACTCAGAAAGGGTGGAAAGTAACATATCTAAAACTGCACAACTGAGGCCCATGGAGCTAGATTTGAACCCCAGGCACCTGTGTGGATCCAGTGCTTGAGTTTTCTCAAAAAACTCAGGAGAGAGGTAATTTTTTCTTCATTCTTAGAAATATCCCTTGAATCTCTCCATCAAAGTGAAAAAATGACTTCCCATCAGAAGAATTGCTGTTTATTATATTTAATTCAATTGGTTGGGGGAATTATTTTTCTATCACTATGTAAATAGAATTTTAATCTTACAACTTTTCATTCTCTCCATGAGAAATGATAACACTTCAAATTTGCATTTCTTCAATAGATTTCTTTTAAGAAATTCAGTAAATACAATTCCTGATAATTCTAAAATTATTTATGATGAATTGAAAGTGTGTTGTGAATGTTGAAATAAAATTATATCTCCCAAAGGGCTTACTTGAATTTTTATGTTACTCTTTAAGTTCTATGTTATTCTATAAAGAAAGCTTTACTTTATTTAAGTAAAATCAATTAGTCAATCAATCCATGAGTATATATTAAATTCCTACTATATGCCAGATATTAGGCTAGCAAGTTCATGATACTTAAAAAACAAACAAACAAACAAACTCCAATTCTATGTTTTATTCAAATTTTGGACTAACTTGCATTTTTATAAATAGCAAGACTCCAAACACAGGCTATGCCAGGAATTACAGAAATTGGAGTAATAGGTAATAGTAATAGCTAATACAGATCTATTCTCTTTCCTGCTTTGCCCTGTTCTGTTCTTTGGGTATATGGGTGCAGTGGGGTGAAGTGCTGGTCTCTGCATGTCGATTCTCCTCATACCTGTTGCCTTGGTTTTGAGTTGTATTTGGTGGATCAGCAGGAATATAGAGGGGGGAGAGGAGAGAATCCATTGTATTTATCACTATTCTCTTCCTCTCTGGCTATGGTCTGGCAGGCAAGTGCTCCTCTTTGCATCTGTCAGAGGCCCCTCACTCACAGTTCCAGTTCTCTCTAGGATCCGTAACATTCAAACCTAACATCCATAACTATCAAACTTAGAGCTGATACTGGCTTCTCACTGCAGCTGGTCCCTGTGCACCTCACCCTTCCTCACTGGCTGCTTTAGCTTTACCCACATCCCTGTAAATAGTCCTGTATTTTGAATGTGCCATCTGTTTCCTTTAGCATCCTGGCTGATACATTGCCAGTTAGTCTGTGCCAAGCACTACGCTATGATTTCTACATAGATTTTTTTTATATCATAAGTACCTACCTATGTTGTAGTTTTTATTATTTTTATTTTCAAAAACTGATCAAAAGGAGATTTGGGGAGAGTAACCTGCACAAGGGAATACACCTTGAGTGGCGTAGCTGGGATTTAAATCCAGATAGTCTGATTCTAGATCCTAGCCTCTTAACCTTGATATTGTATGTCTTTCTGGTCAGGCTCTGTGGAAGGCAGAATCTGAGATGGAGGTTTTCAGGAGGCAGCATCTGTAGGGATAGAGTTCTTAGGATCAATACATGTAGGGGAGGGAAGACAATAGGACTGGGGAGAAGGAGTAGTTAAAATATAACACAGTGACAATAAAAGACCAAATGGATCCAATGAGGAACCTGGTATCTGGAATGGACCTCAAATTGGGGAGAGGGAGCGAGGTTTTCATACTTTAGTTATGACCAGTTACTAAATGACCAGTTACTGAATTTTAAC
This sequence comes from Callospermophilus lateralis, assembly GCF_048772815.1. NCBI lineage: Eukaryota > Metazoa > Chordata > Mammalia > Rodentia > Sciuridae > Callospermophilus > Callospermophilus lateralis. The sequence continues at coordinate 2,156,911 of NW_027514663.1, read as the reverse complement.
CTTGGGTTCTTTTTAGTCAATGGAAGTCCCAAAGAGAGATTACGCTGAGAAGTGACTGCCAACACTGCCAGCAGCTGGGGATAAGGGACCAGTCCTGGAGAGTGAATCTGGACACCACATCATGGCATCGCGACACTGTGGGAAACACATATTGAGCCCATGAGTAAGCAGTCTGCTCACATCATGTGTCATCTTTGAAAACATTTATTAGATTAATAAATGGTTGGTTTCTCTAGGCTCTCTCTTCCTCTGTATGTCTCCTCTCTGTATATGTGTTAGTGTGTGTGTGTGTGTGTGTGTGTGTGTGTGTGTGTGAAAGACAGACACAGAGTCACAGAGACACCTATTATGGTGTAATTATTGAACATTATCATAAAACACTAAAGTAGGAGTTAAGAGAACTGGATTCTAGTTCCTCCTTTGCTGCCTGCTATATGCCTTTGCTCAATATTACTTAATGCTTTTGGATTCCAGTTTCCTTTTTCATAAATTGAGATGCCTTGATTAGATAGTCTCTAAGGCTGTTTTAAGCTGTAAAGTTCTATGTTACTCTTAATTTATTAGCTTTCTAAAAGCCAGAAATAGCAAAAGTAAACATGCTGGAATGCTTTTTAAGTAATGCTAGAGATTATTTCTTGCAACCTCCGGTTAGTGACTTTCTCAAGCTCTCTCAATAAATCATGATCTCTCAATAAATCATGATGGACCTCATGAAAACTCACACAGCCCTGGTATTACCTAGTGTGCTCTGAAGAGCAGCGATGCTCTTTTTCTCCCTACAGTGTCTTTATTTGGTATATATGAGATTCTAGAATGTTTGACACTTCTCATTCTTTCTTAGCATAGCTCATACAGATGTTTTATTTTAGAATTTGTTATAAAATAATTGCTTTCACAGGGTAATAGTTATAGTTTGGACAGATATGTTCTTAATTTGTATAGATATATCTTGATCAAAGTAAGAAGGAATAGAAAAAGCCCTTAGTGTGGGTTGGTGAACTAAAACTAATTCTCAAAATATAGAAAGGCTAGGAAAACAAACAAACATATAAACAAAATCTAGAGAACAACAACCAAAAAGGAAATGGAGATATTGATGCTGAAATTCTGAAAAAAAATATTGAGCAAGATTGAACATGGTGAACTTTAATTAAAACTAACATAACAATATCTTAAGAGAGTAAAAGCTTTAAAAAACCAGAACCAAGTAAATATAGAAATCTCTTAAGATTGATTTTTCTTGGCTGTGGCAAATGATTCAACGAAAATGGAAAATAACTATTATTGTCAGTCATGTATGGCCCTGCCTGTATGATTTCCCAAAGTAAGCCTTATGGTCGAAGCTGCTTGAATCATAAATAAATAAATAGAGGTACCTTCACTCTGGCTTCCTTACCTGACTCTCATTAAAACCTATCAGCAACTGTAGAGGGTCAAAGAAGCAATTTCAATAAATATTTCATTACGTGGGAGCCCATTTGCTGGTGTTTCAAATAAATAAGTACATTTTTTCACTCAGTGGGCACTAGAAGGGATAACTCTGGTTTCCATTTTCAGACTTTCTTTTACTTTCTGAGGAGGTCAGTCATTTTCGTTTTCCAGTGTACAACTCAATTATTTATTGGAGGAAAATGTCTTAAACCAGAAAAAGGGGAAAAAAACAACCAAATAATTTATTGAAGACTGTCTCATGGCAGATTAATCCCTACCACTTGGCCAGGGCTCATTCCATAGTGATCAGACTGATCAAGCTTAAATTGTATGTCCACAAGAAGTTGCATAAATAATCCCAAATATTCTGAGCTTCTTTTTACTCCGTCATCTCTACGACCTTCACAGAAAATGTCAGAAAGGCAGTCAGAAAAAATATAGCCTGAGACCCTCTAGTTATGGTATTTTCTAATAAATAACAACTTTTTGGGGCTCCTTTTATCTAAACACATTTATCAGTGAAGACACATATGTTTCCTCTAGGTAAGTGAGTAGAAATATTGCTCTTTTTCTTATGGATAACCTGGAAATATGTTTAAAAGTATTTTTAACTCACACTTAGGAGTGATGTTCAGAGCTAGAGTTAGTGCTTAAGTAATATCTTAATTGTATTAGACTGAACATACTCTGAACTATGGTCTATTTTTATTGCCCCCTACACAAAGAGGCTGTGGATGTGGTTGATATTTCTGAAAAACTGACTCCCTTCCTGTCTTTCCGAGGGATGGGCCTTGATTTGCAACTACAGAGAAACAAGAGCTGTCTTAGAGATTTTGCCTGCTCACTTATTGCTCAGCAATATCAGCCCAAAACTGAAGTCCTCTTCTCAGCTGAGCTCCCTTCCATTCTTGACTTTTCAGTTTTGACTAGAAACATCATCAGTATCCAAGTTTCCCAACCAGAAATCATGAACTTATCTTAATCCTTCTTTCTAATTCCCTTTGGCTAATCATTGTGTGCTGTATTTTCTATCTTACAAGATATTATGAAATGAGTTACTGTAAATTATCCAAATTTATGTGGTAGAACGTGGCAAGGGTAATCTAACTGGACTGTTGCTATCCTCCAGGTACCAGAACATGAAACCTGTGCCACCTGAGTACCATCCACTTCTATGCCTTTGCCAAATTCGAAAGCATAGAAGGAGAGTTTGTTGTTGCTTCCTGTAGCAACCCAGCCCTGATCATCGTGAAGTTTAAGCTCTTCAGAAGCTGCTTATCATATTGCTAACCCCTGAGGACCAAACACCATGTGAGAACATTGAGGCTCTATTAAGTCCATTCACACTGCTTTGACACAACTTAGTGTCAAAGTGTCCAAAATCCTTCAAGAAACTGTGGAAATTAAATCCACTCTTCTTCACATACATGTTTTCCTCAGCTATCTACTGGACATCTTCTTTGGGACATCTCATAAGAACATCACACTTAATAGATCTTAACCCAGACTTAATATTTCCTTTTTCCAAAGTGTTCCTTTTCTGTGTCTCCCACCTTGGTGAATATCTCACCACCATCTATTTACTTGCCCAAGACAGCAGTCTAGAGCTGCCCTCCCTCTGCCAAAATCTAATTAAGTACCCAAACCTCTTGAGTTTGTCTACTAAACATATTTTAATTGTATTCATTTTTCTGTCATCTTAATTGCTACCTAACCTGTTTCAGGTCTTCATTCTGAAATACCTGAATTACCATCACTGTTTCCCAAATTGTCTCTCAGCCTCTACTCATTCCCCAGCTTTCCTCAATTCTGTTTTCATATTCTAGCCAGGATCATGTTTCTGAAATGCAAATTTGACAATTTCATGAACCTGCTTAACATGTTTTCAGGCTTTCACCTGCCTTCAAGATACTGACCAAATTCATAAATCCCTGCTATGGTTTGAATATTGCTTGGCCCCTTGAAAATTCAGAACTAAAATTGAATCCCCATTATGAGATATTAAATTGTGCCACCAGTTGGAATCTTTAAGAGGTGATTAGGGCTCTGCCTCGGTCATCTCTACGAAAACTCTCCTTCTAAGCTTTTGAATAGATTAACAAATGGGTTAATCTATTCAAGTGATTAATGGATTAATGGAGTAAATTAGTCAATGGTTTATCTTGACATTGGGTCTGCTAAAAAAGTCAGTTTGGGTAGGTCCCTAGTACTCCCTGTCTCTTGCCACATGATGCTCTTGCAACAGATGCTTCTCACCACCATGAGCATCTGCCATGAAAGAGGCCATCACCAGATGCTGCTCCTTGATCTTGGATTAGAACCAAAATAAACCTGTGATGTGTGTGTGTGTGTGTGTGTGTGTGTGTGTGTGTGTGTCTGTGTGTATAATTTACCCTGTCTGTGGTATTTGTTATTGCAACAGAAAATGGATTAAGGCAGTCCTCTAAGGTCAAATTTCTGTTAATACCTCTAATGCCTACAGCTTACCTCTTCCATTCATGCCATATATGAGCAGCTTATAAACTTGAGTAATGTGTCATGAGAACACCTTCATGACTTTGCCTTGCTAGTCTTTCATACTTGGATTACCTTTCTCTGTCTCTTTGCCTTGTTAATTCCCATTCTTTGATTTAAATTTAGATGTTGCTTCTTCTGGAAAGCTTTCTATGCTTACCCAAGTTCTGAGAATGCCCTGTCCTTCTTATATGATAACATTCAGCACATTCTTAGATAATTGTCTGTTTAACCCAGTTTGTCTCATACCAACACCAACAATGGCCAGGATTATGTCTGGCAGATTTACCATTCAGTTTCTTTGATTCAGCATGAGCCTAGTGCACAGAAAACTCTCAAAGATTTGTTGAATAAATAAATGAAACAAAGAAATGGCAACTTTGCTTATTTTCCTGGGAAAACAACGGTACCATTAAAACAAATCTGCCAATCTCCAAGGTATCTGCAGTCCCAAATTCCAAGCCCACTTCCCAAATTGTGTGATTATAAATGTCACCAAGCTCTCCACAGAATGGAATAAAAATTCCATAGAATGGAATAACAATACCTGCATGAGACTACTTTAAGTAAACTCACTATAAAATTAAAGCTTTCCCATAAATAAAAGCAATAATTATGTCTGCACTGGCATGTGCATGCATATATTAAATAGTTTAGAACTATTACTCAAATTCTATAGTATGTTTATAAGCTAATTATTGCTGCATAACAACCTTCTCCAAAATAATTTAAGTGGTTTAAAAGAACAATCTTTATTTAGTTCATGATTTTGCAAGTTGAAAATTTAGGCTAGGTTCAACTAGGCAGTTGGTCTTGGCTGGGCTCTATGCCAATTATCAGGTTAGCTGGGGAGTGACTGGCCTCAGTTGGATAGGTTGGCTCTATTCCATGTGTCCTCTCCTCCTCTGTTAGGTTACCTTGAGCTTGATCATATAATGGGGCAGATTCCAGGAGAGAAAACAGAAACGTGTAAGACCTCTTAAAGTAAAGGCTTGGGACAGGCACATTATAACTCTGCTGCATTTAGTTACACAAGTCCAAAGTCAGCCCATTTTAAGTAGGTAGGGACATATATTCTTACCTCTTGATGGGAAAAAACCTCCAAAGACATTATAAAGAGGTGTGGAAACTGGGAGGGAAGTAATTGTGGCCATTTTCCTAAGAAGCCATCATACTCTTGTCAGCAACTTCCTTTAATTATGGATCAACTCATGAATCTGTGACATTTATTAATCTAAGATTATTCAGTGACTATTCATTCCTTATGAAATAAAATCCAAACTCATAGTAAAGCCTTCTACAAACTGGCCTTGTCTGCTTAGGTCCTTTAGGACTTAAGAATGGAACCATTGCAACCCCAACAAACCAGTTGTGATGTTCCTGTCCTCTGCAGTTCACACTGCTCTCTGTACCTTTTCTTGATAATAGCAACAATACTACTTACTGTATGATTGTTCTAAACACTTTATATATGTGTATGCTATTCCTAGGAAGTGGTACTATTGTTTAAATCTCCTTATGGATTAAGAAACTTGGGCACAGAGAAATTAAGTAACATGTCTGCAGTCATTCAGCTAAAAGTCTAGTTTCAGAATCTGGATCTGGAGTTCATGCATTCATCCTCCAGGGCTTTTTACCTCTTGAGACCTAACTCAGTTTGGAATATATTCACATGTCTCTTGAAGTCTTCTGTGTGCAGTATTCTATTTGTGTGCCTGATGCCTCTTTGAGTTCTGAGCTCATAACATGCCCTACATTTGTAACCATCAGACCTAGCACAGAATCAGTCTGTGTTGCCCTGTCCAAACGGATGGAGATGCGTCTTTTGTACCATTAAAATCTATGCTGCTTCTTGGAAGGAAAAAAAAATCAGAGTGAAGACTATTAGTCTTCACAGTCTCTCCAAGAAAGAAGTGACAAGTGGGAAGCTCTATCTCATTTTGCAAACAGGAAATTTAGGTATGTGAAGATGAAATCACCCAGTGCTGTGCCAGGATTCTTTTTCGGGTTTTCCGATTCCTAGTTTTGTGTTCTATCTACCAAAAAGTGGTATTTGTCTATGAAGTGCAGCTGATGGATGCTTAATTTTTCCTAGAACAAAGTTAAAAAACATAACAATTAAATTAAATCACCCAAGAGGGACGTTGCCTTTCATTGTAAAGTTTTGAGGGAACAAACTATTGGGGAAACTTTTTTCCCCCCTGGGGTATAGTGCTTTCTTCTCTTTCAGCAGAATATATTGTGTCTGATGGAGCAAAAAATTGTTTTTAAGAAACCCTGCACCAATCTGTCTGCCCCAGTTCAGACACATGCTCGCACAGAAAATTAAATTCACAGAAATGAGAGAAAATCAAGAGAACCAAAGGAGCATTCTTCTGTTTCCCAGAATCATTCTCTAGTGTATTTAGTAGCCTATTGGGAGATAGGGTGATGAGGGAAAGGGATTGGTTAAAGGGTACTAATTTTTTTCATGTCTCTTTGCTTATTTCATCAAAGCACCAAAAATTAGTAAGCATTATGTACATTTTATCTACCTGGTTTTAATCTGTAAGAAGGTTTATTAGAACTTACTTAAGACAGGCTTTTTTTCCAGCTTGAGTTTCATGACTACCATTTGCTTCATTAGCAGCAGTAACTTCTTGAGTGTAAAGCTTGCTTGAAATGGTAAGAACTGAGAGAATTTGGAGAGGGAAGAAGAAATAAAGGAAGAAGCTTAAGAAATGGTGCCATTCAAACACTCATGAGAAAGAGAATCCACTCTCTAGAGAGAATGTTTTCCCTAGCCATTTAAAATGTTGTTCCTCTTCAAGTTTTTTTTTTTTTGGCATTAAATTCTGTTATTTCCAAAATTATAATCTTTAAATCTTCTCATAATCATCTGTCTTACATATATTATTTTGATCATGTCTCAGATTTTTTATTTATATAAAAATGTATTTTGCATTGTTTTGCTTCTTAGTGATGGCCCAGTTTCACAGATTTCCTTGGGCTTATATCTCTCTAAACTTCCTTAGCCCACATAACCATGTACTTGAGAGGGACTTTGGCATGTCTTGTAAACTATGCACTTAATAAATGTTAGATGAGAATAACCAATATCATGCTGCAGATGCTAAACTTTCCCTAGTAATCTATTTTTCTTGAAATGATTTTATTTGCCTCTCTCTCAATGACTCAAACATTTTTTGGCTATCTCTAGAAGGACCAAACACCTTTCAGATTTTGTTATTTTCTGCTCCTGAACTGAGAGTTTGAGAAACTAGAAGCCAAGTCCCTCTGGTCACTGTGCACAATCATGAAGTTGCATATGAACTGGCAATTAAAACTCGCCAACTCTTCTACACTGTCTCGGATTCTTCTGCCCAATCTCTTCTCACCTCTATTCTCAGAATGGCTGGTTTGTTATGAAACTAATTCTTTTCAAGGCCAAGTTTCCTTTGAACAGGGTGCAAAGGCATATGATCCCGTGGATTAGAAGTGGGTTGTCATCAAAATGATATAGCTCTGTTCTTCTCTGTTTCTTTCTTGGAATGGCTGAGAACAGACCTGCGAAGAGAAAAACTTGATGGTGTTTGGGAGCTGCCAGGTTTTAGAGAGCCCAATTATGTATTTTTTGAACTAGCATTTCGTTAATAGAGTTTAATTTTAAAATGTTTTTTTTTTCATTTTTGACATTTCTTTTGGTTTTTAATTTGAAAAGATGAGGATATATTTACTCATCAGGAAAATAAAAATGGCCTGTGCATGAGTAGGTAGGGTCAGGGGCCCATCTATGATGGTATTTGGATGGCCATTAAAGGGCCCCTATGGTCCCCAATGTGCCCTTTTTACTGCCTTAGTCCCTAAAATGCCCTATTGTTTGTGTCTTTGCTTTAACTCATTGCAATTCTACTAGAGAATTAGTCTTGTTTGTGGCTCAGCATGTATTAAATCTACTTTTTGATACGAATGCACAGAAATTCCCTATGAAAGTCACCTCTCCTCTCTTTTGGAAGAGGTGATTCCATTTAAATCCTAGTACTGTGTCAGTAAGTCCAATCCAATCTCCTCACCAGAGGAATCTGAGCAACCATAGGCACAAAGACTAATAAAAGAGCTGTAAACAGACTTTTGTTGAATTAAGAAAATGTATGTGTATATGTACATACACATATATGTGTGTATATGTCTGTATGTATACATATTTATTCAAGAACTATTTTGTTTTCTACCAGAGCTCCTAGACACTTGATCCTTTTCTACTGAATCTGTCAGTAGGAGAATGTGAAGTATGTGATCATAGCCTTCATTTTCTATCACATAAGTCTAGAATTGAGGAGCCACTGAGTGGACCCTGAGCTTGGAGCTGAACATGTGAGAAGTGGGACAGAGAGACAGTGAGAAATACCTTTTGAACAGTAGTTCAAGTCTTATCTGAACTCATTGCTACTTAGATTGTTTGATATAACTACTTGTATGTCTTATAATAATGTGACTGCTTTATAGATACTTGATCATCTATTGGGATTTAACGCTACATATTACTGATTCTTCAGTGCCAGAGAGTCCCATGGAATTAGGTGAAGTTTATAGGTCTGCATCATATCTTCTCTGTCCAACACTACTTCCCCTCTTGAATAGAGGTTAATCCCAATGGCATACAATAAGAAAATCCTACACAGGAAACTCTATCTCAGAGTCTTATTCCTAGAGAAACCAAATCAAAGTAGAAACAGCTTCTTTTAGGCAGACTGATTTTCCATGAACTCACCCCCAATCAAAACAAAAACAAAACAAGATAAACCAATTTTATCATTTCTGCTTCCGCAAAGTTCTGGAAATTCTGTTGGATTTTGTTCTGAGATATAATCGTTAACCAAGAAATCAAGTCATCCCACTGAGGGAGAAGTAGAAAGGTGATATCACATAAAGCACTGTCTTCTAGATTTTCTAAACAATTTTATGTTTTGTTTTTAATATATTTATGTACTAAAAATCATCATAATATAAATATTAAAAAATCATTATAATCAAGATACTTTTGTGATTTCTTCCTTCCACCATTTTCCCCATCTCCGTTTGACCATGGATCTGCTTTTCTTTTCTTTTCTCTCTCTTTTTTTTTTGTACCAGGGATTGATCTCAGGGACACTTAACTACTGAGCCACATCTCCAGCCATATTTTGTATTTTTAAAAAAAATGTATTTTTAGTTGTCAATGGATTTTTATTTATTTTTATGTGGTGCTGATGATTAAACCCAGTGCCTCACACATGCTAGGCAAGTGCTCTACCACTGAGCTAAAACCCCAGTCCCCCTATTTTGTATTTCATATTTAGAGACAGGGTCTCACTGAGTTGCTTAGAATTTTGCTTTTGCTGAGGCTGGCTTTGAACTCACCATCCTTCTGTCCCAGCCTCCCAAGATGCTGGGATTACAGTCGTGTGCCACCAGACCTGGCTGGATCTGCTTTTTGTCACTACAGATTCCTTGCCTTTTAAAGAATTTTATGTAAATAGAATTATGCAGTATGCATTTTTTTGGTTTGTCTTATTTAACTCAGCACAATTATTTTTATATTCATTTGTATTGCATGTATCAGTAGTTCATTTCTTATTACTGATGAAAAGCTTTCCATTTTTTGTACATACAACAACTTGTCTATTCATTTTCTTGTTGATGGACACTTGTGCTGTTTCCAGATTTTGGCAATTATAAGTAAAACTACTATGAATATGTAGGTACAAGTTTTTTTAAAGACATATGCTTTCATTTCTCTTGGCTAAATATCCAGGAATAAAATGGCTGGATTCTATGGGAAATATATGTTTAATATTTTAAGAGACTGCCAAACTATTTTCCAAACTGGTTCCATCATTTTACATTCCTTCCAGCAGTGTATGAGGCTTCAAGTTCTTCCAAATTCTTCCTGATCCTGGATACGGTCTTTTTTTAAATGTCAACAATTCTATGAGTAATCAGTGGTATCTCATTGGTTTTAATTTGCCTTTCACTAATGACTAGTGATTTTGAACACTTTTTCTTTCATGTGACTACCTGCCATTTATTTGTCTTCTTCTTTGAAGTGTCTATTTAGGTATTTTTTCTCATAATTTGTTTATTTGTTTTATTTATTATTAAGTTTTAAGAATTTTTTTTCAAAAATAATACATCTTATATACAAATTCTTCATTAGATATGTACTTTGAAAACATTTTCTCCCAGTCTTTGTTTTTTCTTTTAAATCTCTTCTCATGACAATGTCTTTCAAAGAGCAAAAAATTTTGGTTAATATTAAATCCAATTTATCAACTTTTATTTTATGGATTGTGCTTTGGTGTCATATAATTAAGAAATCTTTGCATAACCCAAAGCCACAAATATTTTCTCCTAGAAGTTTTACAGTTTTAGGTTTTAATTTAGGTCTATGAGCCATTTATTTTTAATTTTTATATGATCCATTTTGAGTTAATTTTTGTATATGGTGCAAGATATGGATTGAAATTCATTTTTTTTTTGCATATGGATATACAAGTGTTCCAGCGCCATGTGTTGAAATTGCTCATCTAATTTTAACAAATGGAGCACCTAATTCCAGTGTGGCCCATAGACTATCTCAGCATAATCATTCCTAGTGCTTGTTAAAAATACAAATTCCTAGGTATTGCACTATCCCTTCAAATTACAATCTTATAACAAATATCCTAGCTGATTCTTATGAATACTAAATTTTGGGAACAACTGGTATAATGCTATTATTATCCATTAATACTTTACTTCAAATCAGTAACATCTTCATCAAAGATTAGAAAAGACAATTTAGAAAAAGTTCAGCAAAAATTTACTTATTTGGGGAAAAAGTACCAAGGTAAAAGTGAGAAGGACTAAAAGTAGAAAAGATAGTATGAGAAACTGCAAAAATAAAAATGGTCAAAATCAATATTTTTTTCAATCGGTAAAAATCTTTAAAAAATGTCAAAATATCTTAAATGACTTAAAATAAGCATTAATATGGATGATTCTTTTAAATAGTATAAGTGATTAATTTATAAAGTTTATTAAAAATGAGTAAAAAAGGACACTGGACATAAAACATATCATTTATTACATTGAGAGAATATTTCTTATTCAGTATTATCTTGAAAAGATTTTTAAGATAATAGAGAAATTCTTATGGTAAAAAATATGAAAACAAAATTGTTTTGTATGTCTTTAAGTACACAAAATGAGGGTTTAGAAACAGCAACTAAAAGTACATTCAAAGGGCACCCAACTTAGATGGTTTGACTTGTGATTTTTTACTTTATCATCCATGGTAGAAAAGTGCATTGACACAACCATTCTGTTTTCTATTTTTGGTATAGTATTCAATGAATTACATGAGATAGTCAGCACTTCGTTTTAAAAATGGGCTTGCTGTCAGACGGTTTTGCACTAACGTATGCTAATTTATGTGTTCTCAGCATGCATAAGGTGGGCTAAGCTAAGCTATGAGGTTTAGTAGGTTAGGTGCATTAAATGTGTATACTTAATTAATGATATTTTCAAAGTTTGTTGGGCTATTAGGACATTTTTCTGTCATAATCTAAGGAACATCTGCATGCTCTTGGGTGATTATTTTCTAAGTTATCTATCTACAATGAACATGTATATATTGCTGATGTAATCATAAAAGAAAAATAATCAAAGTCAGTCTTTGGCAGAGAGTACAAAGATGGTCCAAAGGAAAGGTATTGGAAGCTACTAAAGACAGGATTTGCACAGCCACACTTTAAATGAGAAGGGAGAGATAAGTGTCCTGTCTTCACTTGCTGAAGACTGCCTCCATGTGATCAGAACAGACCAAAAGAACTGGCCAAAGCAGACAGATTCTAATGCTTGTGTTTATCTGTTTTCCTGATAAGGTGTGGACCCTGCTCAAGTCAAAAGACCTCTTTCTCAAGTCAAAAAGGGAGTGTGGTATGGAGGGGTAAGTTGAAGCTGTCAGCCCTTTCTACCAACCCAAAGCCACTCAGTGTATGAAATGTGTTTGTTCAAAGTCTCAGAAGGGTTCACCTCATCCCTGTTCTGCAGTTCAGAATGTAAATCTTAAGTATTCACCAAATTGGAAACCCACTCATATCTTCTGGGTTTGTACTTCTGAACTGAAATTGAACTCTGGGACTTTGGTTCACATGACCTTAGAACAATGTAACTTTTTGTTTTGAAGAAGAATGGCTTTAAAAGTCTCATAAATAAGTCCTGCCTGTTCTTGGATATCAAGTAGCACTTATAAATGCCAGTTTCTAAATATCATGAAATTGTGAATAAATAAATGTTACAGAACCAGAAATGTACAGATTATACACTTCTTATTACATTCAGGTTCAGAAATAATAAAAAAAGTATTTGTCACTTTAAAACCTTGTATTGGAAATTTCATCAAGAATTCTGAAATAGGATATTAAAAGACACAAACAGATTATGATCCTGGAAAACATACTAATTAATCTAAGAAAAGCAAATTACATTGTCAAGTAAAGGTAGAGATATCTCTAAACTACTAGAAAGTTTTGAGGAAGAAATTTATATATACTTGTTCTTTAGATGATTCTTGACTTTAAAGTTCCAGGTAGTACAGATCAAAATTTGTATGTTGTCTTCTTTTTTGATCAGTACTAAAATAAACCCCCATCAAAACAATGATTGAGTATCCAAATATGCATAACATAGTTCATAAAATAAACTAAGTGAACAAATGTGTGTGAAAAAAGTTTCTCTTAGGCTTGTCAGAAAGATAATACAGCATGACTGTGAACTATAAAAACTGGGCAACTTCTCTAAAATAGCAACAGGCAAGATTTTCTGATGGAAACCCATATGAGATTAAAAAATAGATTTAAGAAGTGATCCAAGTTATTTTCACTATTCTTGTGGACTCTCTTTTCAAAACCAAGAATTGAAACATATACCACAATGGTTATGATTTTACTTGAAAAACAGAATCCTAATTTCTTATATAAGAATAGGACTAGATAAATCTATTCTTATTGTTTCATATTGTGAAATGCATACTATGAGATTTGTCTAACCTTAAATACCAGCATATTAATTTCACTTACTTTTACATATTTGTATGAAGTATGCTAAAAAGGGGAATAGAAAAAAGATTAAAAGGTAGGATAATTAAGGGAGAGAAAACTCTGAATCCCAATTCACCAACAGGAATAGACAGCATACTCAAATTTCTAGGCCTGTGGGTCTAACTTTGCATGCACTTTCCACTTAACCTGTTGAATAGTAAGGAGGAACAGCTGTTTGACTGGAGGGAAGATTGTATATAGAGATTTGGTGAGTCCTGTTAAGGAATTTAGATCTTTTTTTAATAACGGAGAGCTATTGATGAGTTTGGGTGTGTTTTGGGAACATGGTCCCTCCTGTTATCTGTACCACAGAAGCTGTTTGTGAGGACTAGAGACAGGAGACTTGTGGGACTGTGGGACTAGTCCAGATGAGAGCCAATGAGGACCTGATCTATGGCACTGCTGATAGAGGTGGACACAGAGACTGAAAATGTTTAGAAGGTGCATGTCAGGATGTTTGGCTGCAATCAACCATCATAAGTTAAAAGGAGGATTACTGAAGAAAGAAAATTTCTGAAGAAAGTTTCAAAGGAATGAAATGCTACAGAAGCCAGCATAATTTTAGGCCCTTGGGTGCTAAGCGACAGAGCAGGGGCCATACTCAGGCTCTCCCACAAGAGGGAGGAAAGAGGGTCTATTTCCAGCTGTGCTTTTTAAAATCCCAAGACCACTCTTTTTTTTTAATTTATATATTTTTTTAGTTGTTAATGAACTTTATTTTGTTTATATTTATGTGGTGCTGAGAATCAAACCTGGTGCCTCACACATGCTAGGCCATTGCTTACCACTGAGCCACAACCCCAGCCCCCAAGAGCACTCTTAGTGTTGGGTTTTGTGCTCCATGCTCAGGCAGAAACTTTGCTGGGAGCTCCGTGCCATCATCCCTAGCATTCCTAGAAGTGGGGAAGGATTGCAGAATAGAGCCATCTGTTCTGTTTGGTTATTCAAGTTGGCTTGGGTAGATGTTATGATCTGAAGGGGAAGGTTGGGAATGCCTCAGAAGTTTGTGGCCTGAGCAGACCATGATGACAGCATTTCTGTGCAAGAACAAGAATGCATTAAGTAAGCAGAGTTCACTTTCCGATCAGTTTAGTTTGGGATGTGACTGTCAAGATGTTATGTTTCTGTGACAATTCACTTGACGTCATTCACTAATAGAAGCCTCTCTAGGGATTGCTTATTTTCTTTGCTATGACTTTCCAGAGACTAGCATGGATTTTCAGAGGTACCTTTATTAGCTCTTAGATAAAGTAATTAAAATTCATTTTATACAGTGCAGCTTGTTCTGTTTTTATGTTTTCTGACTTTTTTTTTTTTACCAGGAATTGAGCTCAGGGTGCTCAATCACTGAGCCACATCCCCAACTATTTTTTTTCTTGAGACAGGGTTCTGTTAAGTTGCTCAGAGCCTCACTAATTGCTAAGGCTGGGTTTTAACTTGCAAACCTCCTGTTTCATGTTTACAAGCCACTGGGATTATAGGTGTGTGCCACCAACCTGGCTGAACAGTTTTTCTTAATGGACAAAGAACAGTAGATGCTGTTTAACTGGTTCTTGCTCCTATGTTAGTGAAGTCTGAATTGAAAATTTTTTATGCATCTCAAAAAGTACAATATAATGTATAGCAATTCTATAAGGGTGGAAGTTATATGGTTTATGTAAACTTCTTTTCTGAATATAATCCATGAACCATCAGTGTGTGTAGCAGTTAAATAGCAATTTTGGTCAGAGGACATTGGAAGACTGCGCTGGCATTAGACTGTTACTCCAACAGCATCATTCAAACACCAGCTTTCTGGGCTGGGGATGTGGCTTGCCTCACATGTGTGATGCCTTGGGTTTGATACTCACTTCCACAGAAAACTCATTGTTCTGTTTTCATTAATGAAATACAAAGTCATTTTTGGAGAAAAGAATGATAATTTATATATCTTATGTGATATAACATGACATGAATCATTTGCTTATGTGATAAACACTGCTACATTTAAGATCAGAATTGCTTTGAATATTTAAAGTCACTTTAAACATGGTCAGGATTGATAATAGCATTGCTGGTAAGGCCATTCCATAGATACCATTTTACTAAAGAGATCTTGATCTTGCCTGGTTTTGCAAGATATGACAATGAAGGCTAGTTGAATGCCAAAACTTTGAAGATAAATTATTGCCCACAACAGCTCTGCCACTATGTTTTTTTCTCCTCCATGCCAAGGCAGATGATCAGATTAAGGTGAACTAGAAAAAAATAAATTTGCTGAGATTAAATGGGAGGTAC
This sequence comes from Callospermophilus lateralis, assembly GCF_048772815.1. Lineage (NCBI taxonomy): Eukaryota > Metazoa > Chordata > Mammalia > Rodentia > Sciuridae > Callospermophilus > Callospermophilus lateralis. The sequence continues at coordinate 2,141,588 of NW_027514663.1, read as the reverse complement.
TCATGGTGGGATGAATCCATATTCTCTGGCAGGTGTGGTCCCATTTAGGGCCCTCTTGATAAAAGATTCAAGATATACTCTGTGCTGTTAGTAATGGGAAGTAGCTCAGTGACCTTGGACAGTGCCAAAAACATTTCAAATTAAAATTAGTTCTTACTCCACACAACAGTGTTTTTCTTCAAAGTAAAATGCAACAGGAGGGCAGTAATTGACAGCAGAGGTATCACAAGGAACCACAATTGACTCTTAGCTTCAATGGAACTCAAGCTGTAGCAGGTGTTATTTCACAATTTTAATTAAAATCGGTATCAGAGGTGAGATGTAAATTTACATAATTTTAACTATAAGCAGTTAAATTTCTGTGCTTTTTTCACCAATTTACCTAAAGCAAGCTGTTTTTATTTGTAAAACTCTAAAAATCAATAAATAGAAGATGCAATAACTGAATACTATGGTTGGTTTCATCTTTTAGTGGATACTGCTTCTCAGTGAAGATGAGAATACTCTGATATTGTGCTTGCAGAGCTCATGATCTAGGTCCCATGGTTACTGAACACTCAGGATTAGTAATGTTTAATGTCGATATGAATTTGGGTATGATGTGTTTGGAACACGTGCAGAGTAATCATGTCAGTCAAAATTCACTAAAAGCTTATGGTTTAGCAAAATTGTACCTTTGAGAACAGAAAACATGACATTTCTGAAGAATCTGAAAAAAATTAGAAGAAGAGTAACCTTCTACGGGAATCTGAAGCACATGCCATCCACAGTTATCACTGAGCAGTGATTTTTATAGATTTTGATGGACGTGGCATGAGTTTGTTGGGTTCTTTTTTTTAAACAAAATTATTCACTAGTTCTAATTAGTTATACATGAGAGTAGAAAATGCTTCAATTCATCATGCACAAATGGAACAGGTGTTCTGTTCTTTTAGAGAAACAACCTTAAAGGGTAGTTTCTTTGCAAGGGAAAAAAGATAGTGGATGGTTTTCAAATGGATATCCTTGCTAAGCTGTAAAATGTCTTGAATATTGTGGCAGAGCTATGGATGGTTATATTTATGATGAATAATTAAGGTTGTATCTTCTATAAGATATAGTAATTTCAATTCTTGGTCCAGTTAGCTGAGCTCAGTAATGAAGAATGTGCTGTTACAGTGTTATATTTAATACCACCTGTTAGAATATTTACTTAAATTTTCCTGTTTGTTATTGGTATTTAAAAAAAATCATTTGGGGTCTGTCTTCACATCCTTTTATATTTCAAAGCCAGAAGGACTTCTTAGAGCTGGTAGACTCTATACTTGCTGTGTGTGGAATAATTGTTAAACTTTTTCTATGAGTTCACTTAATATATGAGAGATACTTGTCATTTTGGAATTCTAAGCTGCTAGGATACAGTTCTTCAGTCATGTTATCATTGAAATTTAATATTTTAACCTTTAATTAGAAGAGTCACTGTTCTAGGCTGTGGCATGTTTTCATTGCTATTCTTTCATCATGTGATTTAAGTGTTGCTATACTTTACAAATTATTCCACAAAAAGACATGGAATAACTTTGTAATTCGGTACTGTCTATTCTGCATGAAATCCAGCACTTTCAACAGTGCCATACAGAGAGCACATGTGCAGTAAATATTTATTTGAATTAGAGATTTGCTTTAGGGCAGCTTGTAAAAGTAATGTTTTCAGTATTCAGTGACTGAGCCTTCAGTACTGGTAGTTTACCTAAACATTCAGACTTCATTTGAAGCCAGTAAACAGACAACTGTGCAATCCAGGGAGACCAATTTCTTTAATTTTCTATCCAATAGTAATTTTCTTTTACAGTCATGTTTATATAGAGTAAAGGTCAAGGGAAAAGGTGTATTTGGAGCAGTTACATGAGTAAGTTTGCTACAGTGAAAGATTTTTGGTATGCTGATGAAAAAGGGACAACTTAAAATAAAAATTATAAAATTCAGGTAGCTCTTTTTAAAGACAGTTTTATTGAGGTCTAATTGATAACAAATAGACTTCATGTTTAAAGTGTATGATTTTGTCAGTTCTGGCACATGTGCACACCCAGGAAACCATCATCACAATAAGGACAATGAGCAGATCCATCACCGCCCCAAATTTCTTTGTACTTCTATCCTCATGGTTCTCTGCCCCTTTTTCCAGGTAGGCACTGACCTCCCTCTCTACTGTCACCGTAGGTTAGTTTGCTTATTCTAGGGCTTTATGTAAATGGAATTCTATCACATGAACTTTTATTTTTTGGCTTCTTTCACTCAGTGTAATTATTTTGAAATTTATCTCTTTCTGATGATATCAATAGTTTATTCCTTTTGTATGCCAATGAGCAAGGAGAGCTGGCAAGAGAAGCACCTTGGCACTGCCCTCTCCTCCGTCTCCTCTGTGGGCCTCACTGTAGCCCAAACAGTTGGCTAATACTCCAGAGTAACAGGAGGCAGGAATCCACTAGGCAGCTCTTTGGTCAGTCATATTTCTTAGAATGCTGCTGCTCTCTTTTTTTTGCATTCAAAGCAAGCTGTGGTTAGGTGCTGAGCAACTTGTTGAGGCAGCTTATCTTCCCGGCCTCCTCATGATGCACCTGTGGTACTCACTATGCATCCTGCATTCTGCCAGCCCCAGCCTCATGTGCTCCTGGTGTGGTGCAGGCTCTGCAGGTTACTGGGAAGGTAAGGAAGGATTGCCATGCCTGATGCAGGCACTCTGTGCTTGTGGACTGCCTTTGTTCCACTAGGCATCCCTTTCACAGCACAAGTTCAAGGATGAAATTGTTGAGGATTTCAAGATGGTGAGCACAGCACAGAAGAACAACTGGGAGGCTCTTCTGGGTTCTTTGGTACTTGTGAGGCTGGCACTATCTGCCCAGAGTCAGAAGAAGGAATGCTGTTGTTATTTTATGAAAATGTGGCCTTGGACAAAGTTTACTTGGACTGGAGGAAGGCTCTGTTTTGGGGACTCAGTGGTCAAAGACCTGAGAGAATCATAAGCCCAGTACTTACTGGAACTTTAAATCAATGGCACACAGAGACTGGGTCACACATAGTTGCTTCGGGCCTTGCTAAGTTATTGAGGCTGGCTTTAAACTCAGGATGATCTTGCCTTAGCCTCAAAATCCAATGGGATTAGAGGTGTGTGCCATGGAAACTCGTTCTATTTTATTTTTATATTGAAATATATATTACTTCTGAAAATAATTTATTCTTGATATTAAGAAAGCATAGAATACAATTTTCCCCCACAAATAACCCCCCTTTTTTTGGAAAAGATGTCATTTTTTTCAGAAAAGATGTCAATAGTGCCAGATATATAATTTATTAATGTCTAAATGGCAAGTTTATTATTATTATTATTATGCTTTATATTAGTTACAAAACTTTATCTGTTCATATTATTATAAGGTTATATACTCTTTTCTATAACTTCATAGCATACATCAGTGTGTATCAAAATAAACTTTTGGGGCTTGAGAGGTGAGGGGAGGGATCATGGGTTAGAAATGATGGTGAAATATGATGTATATTTTTATATAAAGTACATGTATACAAAAGTGAATTCATGTAAATATAATTGGTATAAAACCAGAGAAATGAAAAAATTGTGCTCTATATGTGTAATAAGAATTATAATGCACTCTGTTGTCATATGTAATTAAAAATATTTAAAATTAAAGATAAATGATGGCATTATGTTCTAACAGAAAATAAACACTACTCCTCTTAAAAATTAAAAAAAAAATGTCTGTTGGTCAGTTGTAAACTTTATAAAGTACAAAATGTATCCTGAACATTTGGTAATACATAAACCTAGATGTAGGTATTTATAGTGTTGTCAGCAAAATTTTTAAAAAAATTACTGTAGAGTTAATTTTTCGCAATGTATACACATAATTATATGAGATGCATTTTGTACATATACATGTATACTACCATTATATATAATTAATAAATGATTACTACATCTCACATTTACTACATTTATTTGAAATTAATTTGTCTTTTGAAAGCACCAATATATGGCACTCTTTAAGATATACACTTGGTGTGTCTTCAAATTTGTCACTTTTATGTATTATGTTCTTTTCTTTATTCTCCTTTTTATAGAATTTCTTTTTCCAAATTATTGAGATTAATGAATTTTAAACAATTCAGTTTAACAGTGCATTCTGTAGATTTTGTTTTTTAACCTAAGACAAAATTCATCCCAATTTTAATAGGCTTATTGTTATGTAAATGACTTTTAAAAACCTGCATATATAACACCCTAACCTGACCTTACTCTGGACTATTAATATCTGGGTGGAGAGGATCTCAAAGTGATCCATGGTAAAGGCAGAACAGGGATGGGTCAGGATGTGAGATTTGTGGATGCTGAGTATATAGTAGTGAGTATTCATGAAAAAGTATTGGTGGAATAGGTATGGGTAGAGAAAAACGTGCTGTGAAGGAAAGAGGGAAAGAATCACCTGCTCAAGTGTTCAGATTTAAAAAGTCTAATGGTGGATCAATGGTAGTATGAGGGTAAAGGGTAGTTTCTTTGGAGGCAGAAATAAGGTAGAAGTGAAAGAAGAAGGTAACTCTGGCACAGTCTCCAAGAGAAAGAGTCAAATGAACACTACTCTCTATATTCACGCCATATATATATATTGCAAACTTCTATAACATTAGATCAAAGTCAACCAGCCTCAGCAACTTAGTGAGGCTCTATGAAAATCAGCAGAACCCCTTTTCTTTATAGAATAATTTATAATTTATATAATTTATAATAATTTAAGAGAGTGTTTCTTAGTAAAAAAAAAATATCTGATTTCAGTTTGTCATATGAGAGAGGGTGGGGAGGGAGAGAGAGAGAGATCATGCAAAAATTTAAAAAAGTAATCAGTGACACTCTTAGTGTCAAGGATGTAAATAATTTAAAAGTAATAGTGAGCTAGTTGGAAAACTCATCTAGGTTATTAACTACTCCTTTGGAAGTTAGTCTACTCTCCAAAATATAAAAGTGAGAGAGGGATTCTTTATTAAAGTGTATATAAGAAAAAAGAGGACTTTTGATACAGCTTTTAGTTGACCCATACTGGGTCAACTTTAGTGGGTGATTAGGGTTCTGCAAGATGATAAATCCTTGAGTTATTTGGAATACAGTGATTTTATCTAGTCTTCATAAATGAAGATTGAGTTCTAATATAAATCAGGGTTGGCAAAGGAAAAACATTTCAATGAAAAGTAAATGTATGAATAAACACATAAAACAATATTTAACCAAAAGTCAACATTCAGAATATTTATGCAATTATGTAATCACCAGTAATGTAAAAACAATGACACTAAAGAAAAAGTGAATTAATAAAAAACAAATAAATAATGTTATGAATGAATTAATTAATGAATAGCTAACAAGTGCAATGATGTAATGTGACTAGAATTTTCAAAGTCAGCTTGTAGCCATGAAAAAGTGTAAAAGTACATAGAAATGGTGTTTTACTACTTACTGAGACATACCTTATGAACTATAAATTCCACTCCTAGGTGGGAAGAGTTGAACACAGAACCCATTCACCTGGCTCTGTCACTTGGAAACTGCAAAAATTACCTTTTTCTTTTCCCTAAAATTTTATTGCTGCTTCCAAGAACACTACCCTCTATATTCACACTATCATTGTAGACTTGTAGCATGTGAACCCCTCTACTGTTCAAGTTTTTCTTCTTTTTTTTATTTCTCTTTTCTCCCCACCCCCATATATCTACCAATACTTATTTTGTATAGCAAAATCTACATACTCAGCAATCACCAGGCTTATAACTTACTATGTCCATTTCCTATCTTGTGCATGACCACATTAAGATCCCCTCCATCAAAACATCAATAGTCCAAAGTGATCAGAAAGTGGGTAAAATTTGCAGAATATTAAAGGTCCGTTACACAACAAGAAAGCTATAAAAAGTGAGCTTCATTTAAAGGTGAAAATAAAAAGAAAATCTTTAGACTTCACTTGTTAAAATAAAAAATCAAAAATATATGAGTCTAAATAATTTGAATTATACCTGTGAGTCACTTTTTTGGGGAAAAGTGATATGAAGACATTGCTAATGAGTTTAAAGCCCAAACTGTTTTTTATGAGACAAAGAATAGAAAAATAAAAAAAATATTAAAGTAATTGTGATATCATTTACATAAAAAATGTATACATATTTTTTCACAAATTGCTTTGACCTTATAAACAGTTATAAGTTTAAATACTCTTCTCTCTGGGAGAGGTCCTATTATTGGAAGAAAACTCTGCCTTAAAATAACCCCATACAGAGGCATTTAATGCAATTAACAGGCCTCAAGTAATAATAATAATAATAATAATAATAATAATAATAATAAGAAGAAGAAGAAGAAGAAGAAGAAGAAGAAGAAGAAGAAGAAGAAATAGTAGTGAGGTGGGGAGGATTTCAGGGTTATGAAGCATACCTGTAATATAAGTTACTTGAAAAGACATCATAGGAGAATTTTATACAATGTCTGAAGACATATATGTATATATTATTTATAAAAAGTGTTTATGAGTTCTGTAGTGTGGGTGCACAAGTCCAATACACAATATTTTTTTCTTGAATATTTTTTGTTGTAGATGGACACAGTACCATTAGTATTTTGTTTGTTGGCATTTTTTAAATATTTATTTTTAATTTTTGGTGGACACACATCTTTGTTTGTATGTGGTACTGAGGATGGAACCCGGGCCGCCTGCATGCCAGGCGAGTGTGCTACAGCTTGAGCCACATCCCGTTTTGGGTGGCTTTTTAATGCGGTGCTGGGTGTTCAACCAAGTATCTCATGAATGCTAGGGAAGTGCTCTACCACTGACCCATAACCCTAGTCCCCAAAGTCCTTTACTTAATCTTTTTTTTTTGGGGGGGGGCGAGAGTGTATGTGTGTAGTGCAGTGGATTGAATCTATGGCCTCATATCCGCAAAACAAGCACTCTATTGACGAAACTATATTCTCAGCCATGATCTGTAGTCTTTTACCAATGACAATGGAGCAGCCTGTCATTCAGACTTTGATTCTGTGCCCACTTGGCTCAGGTTGGAGGCAGTGCCTGAAGCCTTGACCAATCAGTCTCTTAGGTGAGAACTGTGCAATCCTCATGCAGCTGGTGATGAGGGGGAGGTCTTCCACAATCTTCTGTTCCCTTGGTGTCTAGAGCCCACCATTTTTTTCAATCATTTTTTAGGCTTCTGTCCTGGATCCAGAGCCCAGGTGTCTGTGCTATGTAGAATCTGAAAACAAACCACAGGGAGAATGCTGAGAATCCTGAAACCCATGAAATGGTAAGTGTGACTTACTATCTTGAGACTGGGTAGGAAGGTGGCTTAATGATGACAGGAGTGGCAATGGTGAAAACTAGGAGTCATGGCTAGAGACTCCTCATGGTCCTCTCCAGAGTTTTTTGGCCAGAGGGTCACTCTGTGGCAGCTTAGCCTTCACCTCCCTCTGACTAGTATAGTGAGGCTTAGATCGGCAGTTGAAAACCTGGGCTTATTATTCCATCATTGTATAATGTTTTTAGCTACTTTCTGAAGCCCTTTTTGGGCATCCCTGTGCCAGGAGTCCAGCATGTCCCAGATTGTGTGGTGAAGACTGGGATAATTTTCAGGAGAGAACCCCAAATCCATTTGTTGTACTCATGCATGAGAGAGGCTTCTGATTTTAGGGCTTGTTACTCATGAGGGTTTGTTTGTTGGTTTGTTTGTTTATTTAATTTTTTTGTGTGAGTGTGTGTGTGTGTGTATGTGTGTGTGTGTGTGTGTGTGTGTGTGTACGTTGTTTTCTTTTTGGTACCAGAAATTCAACCCATAGGCATTCATCCACTGATTCCCATCCCCACCCCTTTTTTAATATTTTTATTTAGAGACAGGGTCCCTTTGAGTTTTTAGGGTCTCATTAATTTTATGATGTTAGCTTTTATCTCATTCTCTTCATGAGTCCTGAGATTTTTAAATGTAGGGGAAGCAGTATCTCAAATCCAGAACAAAAATCTGAAATCCAGAACTTCAGCTGAACTCTCCATATGTCTCAGAATAAACCCCTAGTTTTCTAGCTCTCTGTTCACATATCCAAATCTAGGGTTCTCTGTTCACAGTGAATAAGTATAAAATAGAATAGAGAGTATAATGACCATGTAATCAGGATAATGGGCCTCTATCAACAACCCCTGGAGTCTAACTGGAAGATATATTAATGGGCACCATTGAGGCCTATTTCAAATGTAAAAGACCTTGAAGCCCATAGGTGGGAACACCTTCAACAAATTCCTTTGTCCCAGATTGAATTTGAAGAAAAAAGGATAGGTCACTGAAAGGATGAAAGTGAACCCATATGGTAGTCAGGATGCCTTTTCCAATGCCTATTCTAAATGCATTTTGCTCCATGTTCTGCCCAAAACCATCAAGAAACTTCTAAGATGGCACACTAAAATGAGTTTTTTTTTTTCCTGGTATCATTCCTCATACCACATGATGAAAGTTTTATTTATTCTTGCTTAAATAGATTTTTTCCTTCAAAATTAATGAGACAAGCACCCAGATTCAATTTGCAAACTGAGAAATTTTGGTTAATCTCAAAACTGCACTTTCAGCATTACACTAATCATTATTTTCCCATGTTTTATTTCAAATATATGCATCATTTATAATGTTTTTCTTCAAGAACTAGAGGGCATTTTTTAAAGATTATAATTTGTCATTCTGAGATTTTCACATGAGAAGAAAGCAGAATAAAATTAGGTGACATTAAAAAGAATGAATCTCTCCTAAATGAGGTTTATGTGTCCCAATTTAGGATTTTTAAAAACTGTAATGGGTCATCAATTGAGGGTTTATTTATTTATTAATTTGTTTGTTTGTTTATTTATTTATGGTCAGACAATCTGGGGTTGTAGCTCAGTGATAGAGCACTCACCTAGCACATGCAAGGTCCTGGGTTCCATCCTCAGCAACACATAAATATAAGTAAATAATAAATAAGTAAATAAATAACCCACAGAAACATTCCAAACATTTCAGGAAACTATTTTACTCTTGTGTGGCAGGAAAAAATAAAAGTGGGACTAACTTGTATTTAAATTACATGCAATTTCAATCTCTCTCTCTCTCTCTCTCTCTCTCTCTCTCTCTCTCTCTCTCTCTCTCTCTCTCTGTATTGGGGATTGACCCCAGGGCCTCATGCTTAGAAGGCAAGCACTCTACAAGCTGAGCTATTTACTCAGCCCTATTTTTTTGGAAAGGAGACCAGGGATTGAAATCAGGGGCACTCTACCACTGAGCCACATCCCTACCCCTGTTTTGTATTTTACTTAGAGACAGGGTTTCACTGAGTTGCTTAGTGCCTCACCATTGATGAGACTGGTTTTGAATTCATGATCCTTATGTCTCAGCTGATATTACAGGCATGCACCACCATGCCTGGCCAACTTCAATCTTTTTTTTTTTTAAGAGAGAGTATGAGAGAGAGAGAGAGAGAGAGAGAGAGAGAGAGAGAGAGAGAGAGAGAGAGAGAGAATTTTTTTATATTGATTTTTCAGTTTTCTGCAGACACAAAATCTTTGTTTGTTTATGGTGCTGGGTATTGAACCTGGGCCACACGCAATGCCAGGCAAGCATGCCACTGCTTGAGCCACATCCCGAGCCCCAACCAACTTCAATCTTAAAGACTAAAGTACACACAAATTAGATCAAAGTCCATGTCAATATCTTGGTAATATATATATAGTTGTTGATAGACCTTATATTTTATTTACTTATATGTGGAGCTGAGAATTGATTTCAGTGCCTCACATGTGCCAGACAAGTGAGCTCCACTGAGCCCCAGCCCCAGCCCCCTGGTACATTTTTTATGGGGGATATTGGAGATTGAACTCACTAACACTTGATTACTAAGACAAATCCCCAGGATTTTTTTTTTTTTTTACTTTATTTAGAGACAGTTTTTCACTGAGTTTCTTAGCATCTCGCTTCTGCTAAGGCTGGCTTTGAACATTTGATAATTCTTCCTCAGCCTCTTCAGCAACTGGGATTACAGGCTTGCACCAACACACCCAGCCCCTGGTACATTTTTAATACCTGTTTTACATACATTTTAACCAGTAGCCTTAACTTTTTTTCTAATATATATTTGATTTGAATCCAAACCCCAGAAATCAGTGAAACAGAATCTATTTTTTATCTCCAACACTTCTTTTGGTTATGTCAGTGTCTGAGTTAAGATTCCCCATTAAAGAATTTACTGTCTTGTGTTCTCATTCTGACCTTCCATATGACCTAGTTCTGAGTTTTAGAATATCTGAAACAAGGTTCCCAGAGATTAAAAAATTTGGGGAGTATTTAGAAAACACCACTCTCTTGAGTCTTGCCTTCTAGGGACCAGTTTGAATTTTAAGTGTGTAGCTTCTAAAGGGATGGACTAATTGAATGCTTTGCAGCTGGAAGGCGTTTTCTGTTATACTTTCTATCTAAAAGGAACTATATTTGTTTCCTTTTAGTAGATACTTTGAATAAAGGTACAATAAAAATAGATGTGTGGCAATATATTTAGCAAAAGGATTCCAAATTTTTTACATATATACCCAGAGTTATTATTTCTGGATTGTATGGCATTTTTTTTTACTGAGAATTATTATTTATATATATTTTTATTTATTTAAATACTAGAGATTAACCCTAGGTCACTTTACCAGTGTGCTACATACCCAGTCTCCAACACTTTTATTTATTTATTTTTTATTTTTGAGAGAGGGTTTTACTGAGTTTCTTAGGACCTTGCCAAGTTCTTGAGGCTGGTCTTTAACTTGAAAATAAATCCCTAATTTTCTACCTCTTATTCTCTTAAGCCACTGGGAGTACAGGCATGTACAATTTTGCACTGCTACCCCAAACTATTACTAGTGGATTATGTGGCATTTTTATTTTGGGCTTTTAAAGAACCTTAAAACTTTCATAAAAATATATTTATTAAAATTATATTGTCACCAATATTTTTACATATTTGTGTACCCTGGAATCCTTATTAATTATGAGATATTTTCTTGGTTTTCTATGGTTTGGTGCTGAGAATTGAACCTAGAGGTGCACACCACTGAGATAAATCTACATTTTTTTATGTTATATTTTGAGACTGGCTCTCATTAAGTTGATTGTAGCCTTGTTATGTTACTGAGGCTGTCTTTGTGCTAAAAATTCTCCTGTGTCATTTTCCGTAGCTTCTATAATTTCAGGCATATGCCACCATAAGTGACAATTTTAGATTTTTATAATAGTCATTCCAACAGCACTGCATAGGTTGCAGAAAATCTATTTGATTAATGCATTAAATCTCTGAGGCAAGTTTATGTGAAGTAGCCAGTGTAGGAGTGTTGTGTAAAGATTAGCAAGGATTGTGGAATGTGATAGACATTATTATCTAAAGTACATATATGGGACTGGGGATGTGGCTCAAGATGTAGTGCTCTCGCCTGGCATGCGTGCAGCCGGTGCTCGATCCTCAGCACCACATACAAACAAAGATGTTGTGTCCACTGAACACTAAAAAATACAAAAATATTAAAATTCTCTCTCTCTCTCTCTCTCTCTCTCTCTCTCTCTCTCTCTCCCTCTCTCTTTAAAAAAATAAAGTACATATATAAAGACAGGAATTGATGTGAACATACTTTATATACAAACAGAGGTATGAAAAGTTGTTCTATACGTGAAATAAGAATTGTGATGCATTCCACTGTCATGTATTTAAAAAATAAAACAAAAAATCTTATATGTAGTGCTGAGAATCAAACTCAGTGCTTTGCACATGCTAGCAAAGAAGTCTACAACTGAGACACAACTGCAGCCCATGTACCCAGCTTTTTATACTCTCTTTGTAGTAATTAGAAACAACTTTAAAAATTAAAATTGCATTGATATCACTTTTCCTAGTACAGTAATGTATTACTAACTAAACTTATTCTTAGTATTTAAAAAAAATTATCTAATGGATGACTGTTATTTTTTCCAGAGATTATTTTATCACTTCTTTAGGGCTTGGTGAAGGGTCATTTTTTTCAGAATATAGATGTCTTCTATTATCAAATGGGTCCATGCTAAGTGTGTTGAAAATAGTGATTCTAAAAGTTCACACAATCTACACATTTCCAAGACTATAGGAAAGACAATATTCACAACTAAGAAACCATTTCCCATGGAAGCATAGTACCGGTGTCCAACCTGGTGTGTAATCCAGATCTTTCAGTGGTAAGGTTGTTTAAGAACCACAACCATAGGTTTTTGGGATCCTCGAAAGTACACTGCACTGAATGGCTTTAAATCACTTACTCTTCTTTAAAATAAAATTTCTGCCACCTACTTAAAAAATAAAGCCCTATGAATGAGAAAGGTGAATGAGACTTAAGTTCTGTGGAGGTACTGAGGTTGAATTTTAATTATAGTTTATAAATATCAAATAAGAAGGACCTTAGAGTTGTCTCAACTTTTCCAACACATGATATGGAATATTTAGATGAACTGACATGAAATAATGAAAATGCATTTCAGGGAAGTGATATCACAGAAATTTTCAGGGTAGAATCTTGGAAATGTGGGGAAAATATATTCATATTCATATGCATTTCTATAGAAAAATAAGTGATAAGTACATGAGTATGAGGGTAAATTCAGTGTGCCTCATGCATTGTAGGTTGAAGGTAATGATAAAGTAGTAACTGAGGAGATCCAGAACTCTATAATTGTGGGAGATATTAACAGCAATTTAGAAAAAAGAAAATATAGTTAAATCCCTTTAGATTTTCCTCTGTCCTCTGTTCCTCTTATGAATTTGATTCTGTCAAATGAGATTAGGTGGGTATGGTTCTCTCTGAATTTATGTTTTCTTTCGTTTTTAGGATTTTGGCAGCTATGTCATGTAAAGCCCTGTCTTAAACTCACTTTGGGGGCTCTTTTACCTCCTGTTCTGCACTACAGAGCAGAGACTCACCTCACTCATTGTGTGCAATGAATTGACTTTTGTCAATCTTTGCAAACAATGGTTGGGAGAACAAGCATAAGGGAGGGTCTTTCATATCCTATAATATGGTTGTCAGACCATGTGGGTTAAAGGGTAGTTACTTGCTATGTTTGAAGAATCTTCCCTATGAGAAGGGCTTATGTATATTTTTTGTTTTGGAAGCCCCATAAACACAGAAGAGAAGCATTTATGTTCACAAACAAAGGAATGCCAGAAGCCATTAGATATGAAAATATAAATAAATAAATAAATAAATAAATAAATAAATAAATAAATAAATAATATCTTCTCTTAGAGCTTTTAGAGGTAAAAAGTTTATTTTTGTATTTTGTAAGAAAACTAAAATTTCTCTTTGGCCTGACAATATTTTGATGTTTTAAACTTGCTTGTAATTTCTACCTGTGCTTTGAATTCACCTATGCCTGGCTATCCCTTACCAGATAACAACCCTCTCTAAAACCTTACTGGTGCCTCATAAATTCTGGCTCCTGCTGACCAAATAACAATTGTCTCTAAATCTCAGTGGCAGCTCATAAATTCTAATGTCTGAAGCTGAATTTATTTTCTACCTTGAAATGTTAGCCATGTAGATCCTTAATCTGCTCTTTGTCATTGTATTATGATTGTCAAAATCTTGTTAGCTTTAAGTACCTTAGACACGCACCTCCTTAGTAACTTTTTGTGCTGTAAAAACTTTTTCCTGAAGATCAGGGTAATGATCTCTAGCATGGGATTATGTAAGAGACAGTCCTGGACAGCTTTTGTGTACACAATACAATCTTTTTTTTTTAAGAGAGAGAGAGAGAGAGAGAGAGAGAGAGAGAGAGAGAGAGAGAGAGAATTTATATATATATCAAATAATAAGAATTTATATATATATCAAATAATAATTTATATATATATCAAATAATATATATCAAATAATATATATATATATATATATATATATATATATATATATATATATATATATATATATATTTTAGTTTTTGGCAGACACAACATCTTTTTTTTTGTCTGTGGTGCTGAGGATCGAGCCCGGGCTGCACGCATGCCAGGCGAGTGCGCTACCGATTGAGCCACATCCCCAGCCCACAATACAATCTTGATTTAATTTGATTTAAAATTTGAGTTGGTCGTCTTTTTTTGTGTTTTGGTTTAACATTAACCTTTTTTTTTTCAACTTCACTGTAAATAAAACCAAAGAACACAACAAAACTCCTGTAAATGAGCCAGGTGCATAAAAAATAGTCATTCTTTACTGAAAGCACAGTATTCATTATAGAAATGATATAAGCTTAAAAATTAAAAGATCACTCAAATATCAAGGGTGTTTAGGAGTTAGAAATCTTTTCTTTCAGAATATAGGTAGTAAAATAAGACAAAATAGAAAATGTGAAGCATAAATATATTAAGTAATATGCAAAAATCACCAAAATATTTATTACAAAAAAATCATATCTACAGAAATGGTTCAAAAGAAGCAGTCTTTTTGTCAGGAATAAACATTTGGACAGGGATGGAAGTTTTTGTTCTCTTTTTAAGTAGTTTTACTTCTAGTGAAAAATCTTTATATTATTTCTGTATTTTACTGGATGGAATTAATTATAATTCATATGTCTGCAAAAAAGGTACTGAATGCAGAAAAATATTATTGCTCAGGTTTAAATCACTTCCATTATTTGATCTTTCCCTTTTTAAACCAAAAATCTACATAAAACCATCTCTTAACTAATATCTCTAACTCTCTATATTAGCAGCAACTAAGTTACAAAATTTGCTATGATAACTTGTCTCTTCATGTACATAAAAAGACTATGAATTTGCTACTTAGCACTTAGGTATAATTCTCTATGATGTTCTCTAGTTATTTATGTCTCTGTGCCAAGTTTTATACCAAGCTCTTAGTATGTGCCTTAATTACTCTGTGTAGCAATGTAGGATTTATGTCTTTTTTGTGACACTTTGTTCCCAGAACTGTGTCTAAAGGGAAATATGTACAAAATGGTTATCCAGGAAAAAATCTATCTAATATTATTTTTTATTTTATATTTATTTATATATTTGTGTATACATATTTTTATTATTTACAAACACACTTTGGTCTGAAACTACAGTGATACTAGTGTATTTTACCTTGAATTGGTTGTGAGAAACAAACTAAAAAGACTTTTCTCTGTGTTGGTTGGTGATTTCTTCAACCTCAGGAACCTAGTGAATAATAGCAGAAATAAATAAGTAACTCTCTAGTTTCAGGCAGAACCACCAAATTAGATGATGTTTTGCTTCTGCTTTCTATCTTGATTATTAGAAACATACCCTTAAATTTACATGGAACACTTTTGGAATTCTGTTCTGTTAGTTCTTATTAAAAAATCAATGAAAGTGAAAAATAATGCAGGAAAGATAAATAGTTAATTTCAACCAATTCATTTCTTAAAATAAATATTTTTTTTTCATATCACCAAAAATTTTGAAGTTAGAAAAGTTAAAAGCTTTAGAAATAGCCTAAGGCAATTTTTCTTTTACTCAGGACTGTAGATTATATCTCCAACTCATTCCCCTCTAAAATTGGGCTGTATGCAAATATTTTTTTAAAAAAGTGCTAAAATGCCCCACATGGCTTATAAGTTTTAAAATCCTGACAGGAGCTCAAATCTGCCATTTTTCTACTTTACAAAATACAAAATCTTAAATTTGTATACTTAAAAAACATTTGCAGAAGTGTAATTCAAAATGACCTAAAAATAAAATTAAAAAAATCATTGAAGGACTGACTCACTTTACATGAGGGACTTATAATATTGAATCCCTTATATTAAATGTCTTTTTATCATTGTCAAAATTTTCCATGTTTATATCATCAATATATTAATCAAAAATTTTTACGCAATTAATATGACAAATATCTTAGTTCCTATTTTATTCAGTCTTTTAAAAATTTTGTAATTAATATTAATAATTTAATTCTCATACTTGTTAAAGTATGAAACATATACTTTAAAAGCAATGGCCATAGCTTGTGAAAAATCCAGCCTAATTTCCTTTTAAGATTGGGAGCCATCTCATCACAAAGGCATGAAAAGTTAATTTCTGCTTCATTAACAATTACTGTGATTTGTAAATTTGCTTGAAATGCCTACCAGTGCCTTGAACTTACCCATGTCTGGTTTTCCCTGATGAGATAACCACCCTCCCTGAAACTTTAGTGATGACTCATAAATTCTGTCTTTCCCTGACCAAATAACAACTCACTCTGAATCTTTAGTGTTTGCATCATAAATTCTGATATTGTGATCTAAATTTACTCCCTATGTGCTAAACCATTTAGACCATTAACCTACTATGTGTCTTTGTATTATGATTGTAAAAATCCTGTTATTCGTGTAAGTTCTAAAGTCACCCCACTTTTGTAATTTTTTGTGCTATAAAACTACAGTCCTAGAGAACTGGAGTGCTGAATTCTTTTCCCATGGGTTTCAGGAGAGACTGTTATGCTCAAATGCGGGATCCCCAGAAGACCACCAGAGACCAAGATCGATGTAAGCATCAAAGAGGTGTTTATTGCAAGCAAACTCAGTCCTCCACACACACAGAAACTGGTGGCTTAGAGGCCCCGAGCCCGGGGTTTGCAGCAGTTTTATAACTCTTTGGGAAAGGCAGAAACCCCACATACATCATAGTGTTACTGCTGTTGACTGGCGATTGTGAGGAGTCCTTGCTTCCCCACTGTTGAAGTACAACATTAGAGAAGCACTTGGAGGCAAGGGCAGAGTGGAAAATAGAAGTTTATTAAAGGATAGCAGAAAGGGGAAGAAGGGGACCCAAGAGGTGGAATCCATGGAAGTGCAGTTGTTTCCCCTTTTTATAGTTCTTTCAGTGATGGAATGTAGGTTCCAAGGCCCAAGCGGTGGGACACTGGTGGGCCAAAGAAGTAATCTGGGCCTGAAGAACTTCATTAACATTTCTTTGGGATGGGCTATCTTTAAGTCTTCTGGGGCTGTTCATTAACATTTCTTTGGGATGGACTTTGGGCCTAGGGCTTTTGTCAGAACTTCATTAACATTCCATGAGTTGTCCTGCATTTCCCAGAATTCATTCTCAACATGGCCTCCATTTTAGATCTGATTTACCTAAATACACTGACTACCTAATTTTAAATCTGGCTTCAATAGCATCTCTTAGCAAATCATCACACACCTTGTGAATATCATAAACAACTCTAAAACATGATTAGCACATTCACTAGTGGGAACAAGTTGGGTAAGCGTGATTGGTTAATACAAGATGGGGATTCATTTGAACAGATTGGCTTAGGCCATGAGGGGAGAATATGCTGAACTATATGGTTTCCCAAAATGTTATTAACCACCATAAACTACTGGAAGTGTCATTTGGAATCCCAGGAATTTTCCCTGTCTCATGCTGATTAGTGTCTGCTAGGGAGTTGCTATGGATCCCAACCTAACCTGACTGAGTCAGGGACACCAGACACAGCAGATCTTTCCTGTTACTTGTAGATAAACAACTCAGCAGGTTAGGCATGAGCCTAGGAGTGCTCTGTGTGTCTTTCCAAGAATAAGAGTCATGCCCCCTTCCTTGGACAGTCTTTGCTCTGAGGTAGAGACTGGTTTCTCACCTTGTGCCTTATGTTTTTGTATGTATTTTTTTTAGCTATAGCTGGACACAATACCTTTATTTCACTTATTTTTTTAATGTGGTACTGAGGATTGATCTCAGGATCTTGCACATGTGAGGTGAGCACTCTACTGCTGAGCCAAAATCCTACCCACTTATGTGTTGTTTTTATTGGGCATTTTTACTTTAGGGGTTTTCTTCCCAGTTCAAAGTTCAATCTATCACCTAAAAAGAACAGAGATCAAAAAATAAATAAATACAATTTGATAATTATTGTCATTATTTTATATTAAATCCTGAATAATATAGAAGCATATATAATCCATAAACTGAAATGACTTTATATGTAAGTTTAAATGAAAATGTTCTGTTGGTTGGTTTAGTTCCCACTTATGGGAAAAAAACCTCGCCTTAAAATAACAGCAGCCTGAGACTCTGGGGTACATTTCTCAGATTTAAAAAACAAACAAACAAACAAACAAACAACAAAAAACAAAACAAAACAACAACAAAAAAAACAGCACTCAACGACCTGAGATTCTAGCCCTTATTCATGACTGGATTTGATAATATTCCCTGTCACTCCAAAACAGGGCTCACTTCTCTCAGATTCAATATTCATGATCTGAAGCCCATTCCAATCAAGAGCATTTTGTGGGAACTGTCCAATCCTGTCATCAGGGAGGAAGAGGGTGGACTTTCACTTCTTATCTCCTGAGTTCTCCGTTTATGCCATCTATAATCTCACACTTCAGAGTCACAGGTTGTTCTTCTATGCAGGATGTGAGGATCCATGATGAGAGCCACAGCCAAGTAGAAATGACGCATGGCAATTTTCTTGTCAGCCTACCCAATTTTGCTTAGAGGGAGGCCTCTCCATTGTAGAAATGGGCTTGCCTTGGACCCAGGTTATTTGCAGTGACATTGCATGAAAGGTGACCTTGCTCAGGGATTAGGGTGGATCCGGGTTTAGGGCAGATCCTGCTTCTTCAGGCACCTGCTCCTTGAGTTCCCGTTTAGTTCTCTGGGATTCAGAGAGTATTTGGGATGCAGAGCCCAGTGGAGGTGTATATTTTTCCCCAGAACGTGCATGTAGAGTGCCGGTGAGAGTTCAGGAAAAAAGAGTTGCTGTTGGAATCTACAAGGTTTTTGTTGTGGCTCAGTTATTTTGTGCCTAACCAGACTGTGGCAGATCCCAAGTAGCCCTACTCCTGAGAGCCAGGAAATGGTGAGTGTGCATTGGCCTAGCAAGGGAGGCAGGGAGAGGAAGACTATTGGAACCACATGACTGGCTCTGTTGAAAACAGGAGCTAGCAGATTGGGACTCTGGGCAGTCTCTGGAGTCATCAGGCTTAACTCCTCCACTGGGCCACTATGTTCTCAGTCCTACTGGCCGACCAGGTGGGGAACATTTCAGTGGCAGAGACTGTTTGCTGCCTTCCTTATGCTCAAAGGGCATCCTCAGAATCTGTATAAAATACCATGTGGCAGGTGTGTTCCTGCAGCCCAGTGTCTTACCAGATGCTGGAGATTGACCTATGGAATAATTATCAAAATCAAATCTCCAACGTCCATTTTCCTGCAGTATAGGACCTGTCATTTTTGGGTACCTAATTTCCATTTTAGCTATCTAATTTTCATTTTGACATTCTTTTATTTTTACTTTCTTCATTATTATTATTTTGTTAAAATTAGGTGAACTCAGGGATACTTTACTACTTAGCCATATCCTTGGTAGTGGAACCAGATTTATGGATAGGTAGTTTGTGTAGTTAGGTAAATTGGGTCTAATTTCCAGTAAAATCAATCAAAACTCCATGTTGAGGATGGAGTCCAGGATAAAGGGAATTGAAAATGTCCCTAAGGCCCTAAGCCCACCCCAAGAAAATTTTAATGAAGCAGCTCACAGCAAACATGGAGATGCTAATCCAAAAGCCCTTCCTGCCCAGATTACTCCTTCAGCCCACCTGTCCTCCATACTTTGGGTCTTCCCACCTACATTCCAACACTGCAAGATAACAGAACAAAGGACAGCAATGTGACAGGAATGCAGGATAGCTGAAGGAAGACCTTAGCTCTAAAAAAGGTAATATGACCTTAATTTTTTTTAAAGTTTTAAAAAAAAATCTCTTTCATGGATTCTACCACTTTGGTCCCCTTTTTTCTTCTTGGGAGAAGTCTTTTCTACTGTCCTTTAATAAAGCTTCTACTTTCTGCTTGAAACCTGCCTTGGAGAACTTATCTGGTGTTATACTTCAGCATTGGGGAAGCAAGGACTCTTCACCAATAAACACCCTAACAGGTTTAAATTTATTTTGAGTAGGGCCCTAGCTAAGTAGCTGAGATTATTTTTGTTAAGGTTTGATTTATGTAGAATTTGCTATTGCAGTAAAGCATACTGTTTTTACATATATATATATTCATATGAGGATCTTATTTATATTGTGATTCTTTATTATTGTAATATTATATTTTCACAATATATATGAATAGTAGGCCATGATAAGTTCTTTTTTTGCTCTTATAATTGAAAAGATTTTTGGCTAAAGTTACATATAACTTTGTAGATGAATTTTAAAAATTTATGCTTTGATTTCTTAGTTCATTTAAAGTAAAGCTTGATGATTTTTTTTATTATTGCATTATTGTTGTATTTAATAGTCAGGTTTATTTTGACATTATCATAAAACATGAAATATAATTTGCTCCCCTTCAGTATCCAGTAATTCCCCTTTCCCTATTCTCATGCTTTCTTCTATCATATATTTACTTGTAGTTTTTTTTAATTATTGCTTTATAGAGTGCACATAAAAGTAGACTTCACTGTGATATATTTCTATTTGTACATAGCAGTTTTGGTGAGGTATATTGTCAGTTAATTTGGGGGAAAATGATCACCTTTGTAATGATGAGTTATATTATTTACATGGGATGTATAATTCAGTCTTTTATGTGCTTTTTGTGACTTCTATTTCCTCATAAGTTCTACATATTTTGTTTCTAAAAATGTACACATGTGAAATACCACTTGCATAAGGCACCTATGTAAAATTTATACATAGTGTTTTATGCCCTTTTTTAAACTGGATATATTATGAAATGTGACTGGCCCCAGTACCAATTTTTCTTCTTTTTTTTTAATTTTTAATGTTGGTTGTTCAAAACATTACATAGTTCTTGATATATCATATTTCACACTTTGATTCAAGTGGGATATGAACTCCCATTTTTACCCCGTATACAGATTGCAGAATCACATCAGTTACACATCCATTGATTTATATATTGCCATACAGTGACCATTTTTCCTACAGATTACTATTTATCTCTTCCAAGATGTATATTGTATTGATCTATGCCCTTGGGCTTCAAGTGTTTGGGTAAGTACCATTGCATACTTACATGCTATCATGATCACATATGCTCTAATTTCAGTAAGTCTCTGTGATGGGGAGTATCATGTATATTCAATAGCAAAATAGTTCCCACAAATAGATACTAATTTAAACTCCGTTTGAGTTAATGATTATTAATTTGTTTTAAATGTTCATCAATATTACCTAATTTTTTCCATGATGGGTTTTTTTTTGTATTTCTAAAATTTTTAAGATTTTGAATTTTTATAGTTAATAAACATATCTCATGTATAAATTTGAAGTTCAAACTTCTGTCTTTTATATATTTTTGGCTTAAAAAATGAGAAAAGGATCCAAAAATGCAGCTAGACATTGATTTCAAAAAAAGAAAAAGGTTTAAATTTCTAAAATTGACTTTTTTCTTTACTCATTATTTATTATAGATTTCTTGTATGATAGTAAGGGTAGGTTATTTAAAGTGGATTCTAGGGCTTATCTTTGTTAATTACTACAGGAAAATTAAATAAGGAATTTCTCTACACTATGGCTGCAGGAAAATGAATAAATTTCTTTAAAATCATATGGTAATAAAATTGTTAAATAACATACTTACTAAACATCCACTCCTTAAATTTTTTTACTGTAATATTTTTGGCAGTAAATCATGAATTCTATCATCTAGATTTTGGGATTTAGTATAAAATCACATGGAATAAAATTAGGCCAATCCTAGAAGTATTCATACATAATTTGTTGTTTACTTAATGACATGTTGTGGAGATAGCAACTAATGAACATATTTATTTTTAGACTTGGTTACTTTTTGGCTTTTCAGTTTCTAATAAACCTTTTAGATTTATTTCCTTACTGAGTCACTCAGGGCCACTGATGTTTGTTTTTTTTTATTTATGTATTTTTTATTTTTTTATTTTGTAATATCCAGGCATTTACCCTTCTAAGAAATCTGTCTTGGGAGCTCTGTTTCTGAAGAGTTTCTTAACATTAAAAAAAAAAATGTATATATGTTGCCCCTGAAATGTACTGTCAATGCACTCTCTTCAAAATGGAGATAAAATAATATTTTTCCAGACTGACATCCCTGTGTTAGGAGCTAAAAATACATTGGTGGTCTTTGAAGAAATTTCATACAGTTCTGTCTCTGGGTAGTTTTCTGTGGGCTGCTGAATTGCCACTTAGTATCCAGATACCCATGTTTTTTCATCTGTACTATGGGAATAATTTCAGAGGGCACAGATGAATAATGCTCTTCATGGAGGCTATGAATACCTGTATGTTCTATAGTGCACAGCTGAAAAAGCCCCTGGAATACACTGTGCAGATTCTATTTGGTTAACCGTTATCTGCCACTCACATGAATTTTCTTTCAAAAGCTTGTAATAACCTCTTCACTTTAGGCATCCATGTCATCCACATTCCCAAGTAGAAAAGTTTGAATCTTTCTTTTCTGAATTCCAGGTTCCATTTCTCTTGTGGTTCAATGTGGTACATATAATTACGTTTTTTTCTTTCTTTTAAACTGTGTTTCTAATAAAAATGTTCTCTGTTCCAAACCTATATTTCCCATGTCCAGCTATGCTTAGAAAATGACATAGATAATTGTATTTGATAATTTATAAAGGGGAATTGAGAATAATTCTTGCTCATGTTTCCCTTCCTTAGAAACTGAACCTTTTCAGAACTGTTCCTGAAAAGGGAGGATCATAATCAATCAGATAAATAAAAAAAATGTTGATTGATTGTATATTCTCTTCTAAAAACTCTCTGTTCAGATCCTTGACCCATTTCTTGATTGGGTTATTAATATTATTATTATTACTATTACTATTATTATTATTATTATTATCATCATCATCATCATCATCATCATCATCATCACTATTATTATTATTTACTTAGTTTTTTGAGTTCTTTTTGTACCCTAGAGATTAGTGCTCTATCTGATATATGAGGGGTAAAATATTCCTCCTAAAAGGTAGGCTCTGTCTTCACCTCACAGATTGTTTCTTTTGCTGAGAATAAACTTTTGAGTTTGATTCTATCCCATTTATTGATTATTTGTTTTAATTCTTATGCTATAGGTGTCTTATTAAAGAAATTGGGGCCTAATCCCACATGATGAAGATTAGAGCCTGTGTTTTATTCTATTAGACACAGAGTCTTGGGTTTAATTCCTAGGTTCTTGATACATTTGGAGTTGAGTTTTGTGCATGGTGAGAGAGAGTGGTTTGTTGAAGAGGCTATCTTTTCTCCAGTGCATGTTTTGACACCTTTGTCTAATATATAATAATTATATTTTGAGGGTTAGTCTCTGTGACCTCTATTCTATACCATTCGTCTGCAGTCTGTTTCTTTTTTTTCTTTTCTTTTTTTTTTTTTGCAAATGCAATGCTGTTTTTGTTACCATTGCTCTGTAGTATGACTGAAGGTCTGGTATAGTGATACCACCTGTTTCACTCTTTCTGCTGAGGATTACTTTATCTATTGTTGGTCTCTTATTTTTCCAGATAAATTTCATGGTTGCTTTTTCTATTTCTGTGAGGAATGCCATTAATATTTTGATCAGATTGCAGTAAATCTGTATAGTGCTTTGGTAGCATTGTCATTTTGAAAATATTAATTCTGCCTACTCATGATCAAGGTTGATCTTTCCATCTTCTAAGGTATTTTTAATTTTTTCTTTAGGGTTCTGTAGTGTTTCTTGTTTAGATCTTTCACCTTTTTTTATTAAGTTGCTTCCCAAGTATGTTATTTTTTGAAGTTATTATAAATGGGGTAGCTATCTATCTTCATTTCTTTCTCAGAAGATTTTTCACTGATATACAGAAATGCCTTTGATTTATGGGTGTTGATTTTTTATCCTGCTACTTTGCTAAATTTATTTACTAGTTCTAGAAGTTTTCTGGTGGAGTTTTTTGAGTCTTCTAGGTATATAATCATATCTGCCATTTGCAGGTAAATGGATAGCATTGGAGAAGATAATGCTAAGTGATGTTAGCCAATTCCAAAAAAAAAAAAAAAAAATATATATATATATATATATATATATATATATATATATATATATATATATATATATAAAGAGGCTGACTCATAATAAGGTAGGGAGGGGGAGCATGAGAGAAATAGATGG
The DNA here is from genome assembly GCF_048772815.1 of Callospermophilus lateralis. Lineage (NCBI taxonomy): Eukaryota > Metazoa > Chordata > Mammalia > Rodentia > Sciuridae > Callospermophilus > Callospermophilus lateralis. The sequence continues at coordinate 2,117,392 of NW_027514663.1, read as the reverse complement.
ATTCTCAGTAAAGAATAGGGGTGAAAGGAAAATAAAGGAGGCAAGAATGGTGGAATGTGATAGAGACCATCATCAAAAATACATGTATGAAGACAAAAATTTGTATCACCTTACTTTATATATATACCAGAGATGAAAAATTGTGTTCTATACATGAAATAAGAATTGTAATGCTTCTGTTGTCATTTCTTTAAAAAAATGATAGAAATATAAAAAAATTGTTCATAAATTATATACATTAAATATGTGCATGTTATATATGTTATATATAGATCTAGGAAAGGCAAGTCTCTTTCCTGAATTTTTAAAAATCAATTAATTTATTAATTTCTTTTAACTTGCTAATAGAGCAGAATGCATTTCACTTCATAGCACACACATGTGTGTGCTATGAAGTGAAATGCATTCTGCGCTATTAGCACACAATTTTATTTCTCTTGTTGTACAGAAAGTATAGTTACAAAACCCATGAAACTCTAATTTGTGTACAACAAGATTTTCATCTCCTTACACCATCTTACCTACCTCTATACCATCTCCCATCACCTCGCTCCTTGTTGTCTTATTCAAAGTTTCTTTATTTCTTCCATGCTACCTTCCACTTTCCTCATTGTGGATCACAATCCACTTAGCAGAGAAAACATTAGGTCTTTGATTTAGGAGGATTGGCTTACTTACCTTAACATGGTATTTTTTAACTCCATCCATTTACTTCCCAATTCCATAATTTTATTCTCTTTTAATGTTCAGTAACATTTCACTGTGTGAATAGACCATATTTTCCTTATCCATCCATCTATTGAAGAGCATATAAATTGGTTCTATAGTTTACCTATTGTGAATTGTTTTGCTATGCGCATTGATGTGGATGTGCCTCTGTATTATGCGGTTTTTAGCTCTTGGTGGTCTAAATTGAAGAGTGGGATAGCTGAGAAAATTTTGGTTTCTTTCCAAGTTTTCTAAGGAATCTTCTTATTCTTTTCCAGACTGGTGTCACCAATTTAGAGTCCTACCGACAGTGTAACAGTGGGCCATTTTTCTCACATCCTCACCAACATATATTTTTGCTTGTATTTTCAATAAATTTCATTCTGATTGGAGTAAGAATAAATTTTGGACTAGTTTTGATTTGCAATTCTTTAATTGCTAGAGATCTTGTTTTCAAAGCAAAACTCAAACACAGTTTGTTATAATTAGAATCCCTGATATTACCACTACATGTATAACTACTTGGATTGTACGTTTCTTTGTGAATACCAGATTTCATGTAATTTTTAAAATATCAATTCAATCCATTATTTAAAACAGTAACCTGTTATACTTTTTATTCACCATATGGTCTATTCATACATCACCTCTATATACATAAACCCAGGGTACACCTATATTTATCCCCAAACTCTAAAATGATAGGGTTTCACAACATGTTCCCAGAAATGGTGGAAGAAATACACATGCCACTTGCTCCATATATTCCTTTCAGAGATGGCCAAGGAGACCAGAGCTGAGACAGGACAGGCCACTACTGAGGAACATATTTTCACCCACCAGTCAGAGGACAGAGTGGATAGATGCAGACCAATTACAGGGGTGGTTTGTGTGTCTCAGTGGGTGTGTGTTTCAATTTGTCATTTTGTCTCATGTTCTGAGAACATGAAGGAAAAAAGTTTTTTTTTTTTGTTGTTGTTGTTGGTTTGAAATGGTCTGTTAACTAGTGAGCCTTTTTATGTCAGTGGATCCCACTGGGTTTGTGGTTAAAGAGTGTAGAGAGAAGAATGCAGCCGTGAATGTGTCCTGTCTAGTGGAAAACTTTGCAGGACTCCTCATGGCCAATTTATGAATGAACTGCTTCTTGCCTTGCAGATGGGCAACACCTACCAAGATCCTAAGTTCCCGTATTCTTCCTGAATTTTGGACACTCTCTGAAGGGGTTCTCCACAGCACTGGGAATCTCAGCCAGGATTTCACATGATTTTGCTGTGAAAGCCTTCTCAGCTATAGTTGAGAGCCAAAACTCACAGGAACCTCATATTTTAGACCCCAGTGGGCCTGGAATCCTGTGACCTTTCACCACTCCTTAGAACCTTGCCTGCATGCGATCTCCAGAGCTCTTACTGACAGAAGATTTCTCAACACTTAATGGCTCCTGAATGAATCAAAACCCACAGTGTCAACTTCTTCATTCTTGAAATTTGGTTAGGCCAATGCCATGAAATTTTTGAGAATCCCATGACCAGAAATCCCTGGAGAAACTTTAGATCTCCTGTTGCTCATCATGACTGAACCAGCGAGTTCCATTTTTGACTGAGTGGAATTCATGCCCATGGTGAAGAACAGAGATGCCAGTGATTAGGAGCCGGCAGGGAACTGGGCCTGGAGCAATGGAGTGCAGGTGTGTGATTCAACGTCTGTGGTGGGCCCCTGTGGTTCTGTCATTGGCTTCCAAATTACATGTGACTGACAAGGTGCAGCCTGGAGACTCGAAAATAAAAAGACATGTTGTTGTGAGGAGAGGATTTGGTGCGATGCTCAGAAACAAGTTGCTACATTCAAATGGGAAAGATATATGGGGTAGCAGCCCAGTTTGTGTTTTTGCCTTTAGACCCTGAATCACCCCATGTGGCAGATCTCCCTCCAGCACTGTGTCCTGGTTGACCTTTTTGTATTTCAAAAACAAACACCAATTTTCCAGAAAAGCTGCAAGAAATGCCATTAAAACTGGGCGGTGAGCCAAATGCTTCACAATGCACCCAGGGAGACATTCACACCCCAACAGCCACAGTTACCTACATAGAGAGGATTCAGCTCTGCTGCCTCCTGTTCATTTTGGAAAATATGAACCCATGTCCTCCTGTTCACATAGACTCAGACCAAGCTTTCATGATCTCACTACAAAGGAAGCTAAAACACAAAGCAATATTTCTAGTGGACGAATGTCAGAGGAATATACTCAAGAAGTCATTAGGCCAGCAAAGTTCCATGTTTGTGAAATGTTTACCCTGTCCTCTTCTTTTGAGATTTCTTCTGCCACACCCAAGTTTGTGAGCTAATCGGAATTTCCAATTCCAGAAATGTATTCACAGATTTTTCTCCTCTTCTCCTCTCATTGTGTCTACTTTAGGGAGATAGTAATGTCCAGGCATTGTGGTGAATGACAGTGGAAGATTTTTATTTGCCATGTGTTCCCATATGTATTAGACTCATTTTCCATTTTGCCTTTTGAAATATTGAATCTCTGACACTAACCCATAACTTTCTAGGCTCTGGCTACTTATCCTAACATCGATAAAAACAATCCTAAAGGAATAGAAGTAGAGGCATTTGATAGGAGGCATGGTGTATACTTAGACTTGCCTTTGGCTTCATCAGAGATACATATTATAAAACCTGTGACACATTTTCTCATTTTACTTCTCCAAGAATTTTCAAAATTAACAAATATGTAACTTCCTGACTCCCTGTCTCTGTCGCCTGGGTCACAGTGTATACTTTTATATTCATATATATAATCCTAGTGCCATCACAGGTATATTTTTGAGAGTACTCTCACTTTGGTAAATACGTTTTCATGAAGAGATCACTGCCCCCCAATACACTGAGGTAAATGAAAATTCAAGCTGTGGTGAGCTTTATACTTCAACAAGTTTAGACATGAAACAATGTAGAAGAAAATGAATATTTTGCTACATATGTGAAGGATATATATATCCCCTTATGAATTTCGATTGGCACACATACTATTACATGTTAATGTATTGAATATATATATATATATATATATATATATATATATATATATATATATAGAGAGAGAGAGAGAGAGAGAGAGAGAGAGAGAATGAATTTGCAAACATGAACTATATGTGTCATATACATATACTACCTTGATTCTTGCATGTCCATCTGTGTGGATTTATAATCAACTTTCAGGAGATATTTTACAGAAATATTCATTTTATTGACATATATATTCATTTCGGAATACTCGAAATGAACTTCAGTGAATATTGAGTACTAACCCTAGTTTTCTACAGTAAGTTACCCAGTTTAACATCAATGAAAGTATATTCATATGGGACACGATGTGTATTTTTAATTAAATTTTTATTCAAAATTGTAATATTCCTATTTCTTCAGTATATATACATCATAGGATGTATCATTTCATCCAGAATTCACAAATTGATATGCATATGATTCCCTTTCATTCACTCCCTGTATCAGATCCCACTTATGTCTCCATGTTGCTTTACTTGCTTTTTCATGAGATTTCTTTTATATCACCTAACTTTTGAATTCCATCATTATTTTCAAAGCAAAACTCAAACACAGTTCGTTATAATTAGTAACCCAAATATTACCACTACATGTATAACTACTTGGATTGAATGTTTGTATGTGAATACCAGATTTCATGTATTTTTTAAAATATCAATTCATTCCATTATTTAAAATAGTAACCTGTTATATTTTTTATTCACCATATGGTCTATTCATGCATCATCTCTATATACATAAACCCAGGGTACACCTATTTTTATCCCCAAACTCTAAATGATAGGGTTTCAAAACATGCTCCCAGAAATGGTGGAAGAAATACGCATGTCACCTGCTCCATATATTCCTTTCATCACATCATGTTCTGAACACAAAATGCAAAACTCACACTTATCTTATTCTTCTCCCAAAGCCTCATTTTAAAGAGAGCATGGATTACTAAAATCATCTACGTCTGCATTGCCTATTGTTTTCAAATTTCAATCCTATGGTGAGTATACACTTGATTCTATCAAGAATAGTGTGTTCAACTACCCCCCCTGTTGAAATTATCCCTGATCTTATCACTCATTTTGTACTTTGCCTGATCTCCTAACATCTTTATTGATATCTATATCCCCAAGTGCCTTGTTGTGACTGACTCTTCATGTGTGCTGACATTCCCATTTACATTCTAATAGAAATTCATTGGATTGCAAAAAGGGCCTTTGGTCCAAATCCTAAACTCACCATTCTTCCTTACCCTACAATGGAATCCTGCCTACTCTCTCTATTTCACTGCAAGTTCTCTTTTACATTCAGTAGTCCCAGGTACAAGATCTTAGGCCATTGTCTATGGATTTAGAGGTTTCATCTCTGCAGAACATAATTCAAAACTATGTATCCAAATCAAGTACCCAACAAACTTGTGTGCTTCAGATCTTACCTAGTTTTCTATTTTCATACTTACATTTCATCTTACATTTTTATAAAATCCCAGTTGCAGCTGGTGTGTGGACAATACTTTCCTCCCTCCGCTGCCCTGTGTCGATGCTTCCCCCTCTCCTCCCTGGGCCCTGGTCTCCTCTCCACCCCCACAAGGCCAGACATCAGAGTGACACATACCCCACCCCACTGGGAGCTTCTCTGGCTGGCCCTTGGAGTAAGGGGGCCAGCCAGCCCTGAGACCTTCACATCCTTCTGGGGTAGCTCCTTCGAGTGGGTGGGCTTGAGTCTGTTTTCTCTTTGCACCAAGTTCAACCCCGGTTCTTCTGGGAGAGCCTGTGGCAGTTGACTTGCTGAGCAGACCTGCACCCGCCTCTGCACTGCCCCTCAGACAGTTTGGGTCCCCGTGTCACCACACGTGCTGTGTCAACAAATGTGAGAGCCACCTCCTGTGGAGTTATCACCTCTGGGTCACATGAAACCAAGGCTGTCACGGAAAACCTCTGAGTCTCCTGGCTCAGACACGGGGCTGGCTGGAAGTGCACCTGCGGTTCCTTGGCACAAGTCCTTGTGTTGTGTTTCAGGGACCTGGGAGAGAATTCCATCAGGTCTGTGCAGCTGGACACCTTTATCACAATGAGGAATCTTAAGGAACTGTAAGTTCGGAGGCTTCCTGGGTCCCTTGTGAATATGAGGAAGAACTTCCAGAGTAACAAACCCTTGTAATTGCTTTATGCTCACGTTTTTAATAGCTATGATTGTTTATGGGTAGATGCAAGTTAAACTGTTTTAAAAAAAATACTATGGGGAAGCTGGCTTGGTGGTGCATGCCTATCATCCCAGCAGCTCAGGAGGCTGAGGCAGGAGGATTGCAAGTTCAAAGCCAGCCTCAGCAACTTATTGAGGCTCTAAGCAACTCAGTGAGACCCTGTCTCTAAATAAAAAAAAAATAAAAGGGCTGGGGATGTGGCTCAGTGCTTAAGTGCTCTGGGTTCAATTTCAATCCCCAGTTACCCCCAGTTTCCAAAAAAGAAGTGGTGCTTACTTGGGATCAATAGGTAGAAAATACCTTTTTTTTTCCCTTTGGCATGGCGGTAATTGAGGATGGAACTCAGGGGTGCACCACCACTGAGCCACGTTACCAGCCCTTTTTGAGACAGGGTATTACTAAAGAAGAACTGAACCTTTTCAGAAGCTAGGGCAACCCCCACTCCAAGCAGACAAAACAAGTTCTGGCCTCAAACTTGAGCCTCCAGAGTTGCTGGTATCCCAGGTGTACACCACGCACCCAGCGACAATCTTTTTCTTAAAGGGTGATGTCGTGAATATTTTGGACCCTGGGCCACAGGGTCTGTGTAGAAACTCCTTGGCAAGGTTGTTAAAGCATGAAGCAGCCATAAATAGTACATAAGGGAACAGGTGTGGCTGTGTGCCATTGAATTTGTACCGCATAGCAGCAGCAGCCTGCAGGCTGTGGTGTGCTAACAGCTGTTTTATATAATGTCAAGTAAATTCTTTTCTAAAAAGAGTGTGATCACCCCTTTAATTACCCCAGGGACACATTCTCCTCACTTGGGTTTGCTTAAAGGGAAAAGCCCGCATGGAGAAGGGCTTCTTGAAGGAGCCGGGTGGGTTCGAGCAGCAGGGGCACTGATGGATGCTCAGAGTTGGGGTGCCACGTGACTGACTGGGGCTAGTGGAGCTCCCCAATATTATGGCCCAGGCAGAGCGATGGCCTCGCCGCCTCCTTTCCCATTGCCACATGCCACTGATTTTGTGGCCAGTAAGTTCCATCTGTAATGTCAGTCCCCTGCAGGTCTCACTGAGTGAGCGTTCTGAGATGTGCCTACGAGATGCCAGATGCCAGAGGGTGGTCATCTTTGTGCCCTGACCTAATCCCATTCCTGAGGCCACTCCAGGTGGACCCTTGATTGGGGCAGGGAGGGTAGGAAAGGGGAAAAGGCCCAATCCCCGTGACTAAGAGCCCAAGAGGGCAGGCAACATTCCTCTGAGAAGAGGGGGTGCTCGAGCACTTGTCCCATGAAGAGCTTGTGCTGAGGAAACTTAAGGGTGCTCTTGCAAATGCGGGTCAAGAACCTCCAAATGGGAGCTCATGGCAGGCTCACTGGGGCCATGTGGCTTTGTGGAGAGCCACACAGGGAGGGAGCCTTCTGGGCTTCTTCCCTACTTCCAACCATGGCTACTCTTCTCTTGTCCATCTGGGTGAGACAGATTCTGAAGAACAGATTTCCCCAGTTCCTCTTCTTGACAAATTATTCTGCACTGGATGTAGGGCTGGATACTGAAAAAGCAAGTAGAAGGAAATGTTGGTTATAAAAGATCCCTGGGCTCAGGAGGCTGAGGCAGGAGGATCGCGAGTTCAAAGCCAGCCATAAGCAACTCAGCGAGATCCTGTCTCTAAATAAAAAATAAAAAGGGCTAAGGATGAGGCTCAGTGGTTAAGCACCCCTGAGTTTAATCCACAGTACCAGAAAAAAAAATCCAGATCTCCTGGGATGGGTGAGCATGATCTGTGAAGTTCATAACAACTTTTCTCTCCATGAAACTTCCAAATGAGTCAGGAGTCCAAAAGATCTGATTAAATGGGAAAAGGGTATCTGGGGAGAAAGAAGGGAGAGAGGAGAAAGATTCTTCTTTTAGGTTCTTAGGAGACTGTTGACTAGTGAAGAAGAACTGAACCCTTTAGAAGCTTGGGCAACCTATCTCCACCCCCACCTCACACACACACACAAAAAAAACCCCACACTGTCTGGCTCTGGCACTGAGCTTGATCCCCACCTGGGTTCCCATCAGTTGCTGCAGGGACCCAGCTGGGGCTGGCCTGGGCCCAGTCCTCTGGAGGGCCCAGAGGGTTAATTCCCATTTTTTCTTCCCAATGGCACAAGGCAGGTTGTGCTGTGCACTTTGTGGCCCTCTGTGTAAATTTCCACAAGGGATGATTAGAAACACACTTCGTGTTTGAGTCATGAAAATGCACTCTTAGCCAGCGAAGTATTGGGGTGGCTGGAAAAGGGAGCAGGAGGGGGGGCATTTCTGTTGGTAGCTGTGGAGGCTGAGCTTTGCCCGAGTGCTGAAGATGGGCAGGAGTCAGTGGAGGCTGGGCAGCTCACAGTCCCCTCTTTCTAGTCAGCCTGGCCTTTGTCTCTAACTTATTGGGTGGTGTGGCCAGGTTGTCCTGGGCCCTAGCCCAGGCTCTGCCTGCAGGCTTTCCAACGCAGTGCCTTTGGGAACTGCAGAAGTGCCCCTGGAGGTTGAGCCTGAGGAGATTCTGATAGTGGGAGTTCCTGCTTGCTCTTCACCAGGAAGGTGAGGTCCTGGTGCAGCGAGGCAGTCACAGGAGCTGTGCCTGGGACACTCTCCTCCCTGCACAGGAGTGAGGCGGGCATTTCTGTTTATCGGCTGCCCTCCCACCTCTAGAGTAACTCCTTAGCAGGATGCAGAAAGTCAGCTGCCTGATAAATACAATCAAAAGCCTCAGGCCTACTCTATGGTCTGCCCTGGGCCAGGCCTCTCTATTATAATGGCTTTAAGATAAATCATTTCAGTTTTCAGAGAAGTACCTTCTGCCCTTACCTCTGGGAATGATTAGGAGAAAGGTTGTTCACTCTTCCTTGCTGATTGCTAGTTTGACACTTTCTTTGCTCATTGGAAGTCCTTGGGAGGCTGAGACAGGAGGATTATGAGTTCAAAGCCAGCCTCAACAACTTAGTGAGGCGCTAAGCAACTCAATGAGACCTTGTCTCTAAATAAAATACAAACTAGGGCTTGGGGATGTTGCTCAGTGGTTGAGAGTACCTGAGTTCAATCCCCAGTAACTAACAAACAAACAAAAACACATTCAGAGTGAAAGAGAACAGAAAGCCGGTCCCCATGGTTGCTTTGTTGGTCTGAGGGATGCAGCAGCTGGAAAAACAGTCTGGACTAATGGCCAGAACCATGTGTGTGGATTTCCTAGGCTTACTGTGCCCCTTTCTGTCACTGAGTGTCAGGGACATGACAGGAAAGCCACGTGTCTTTGTGTCTGCCCTTCTCATAGGTTGGCCACTGCTCTTCAGCTCAAGCCTGGGCTCTCCCAGGACCAGGGCAGCTAGACTCTCCGGGTGACTTATTTTGGTGTGTGACTCCTCAGGAAGGAATGTCCGCTCTGATGGCCATTCTGATTTCTGTTTGAAAAGCTTATCCTCAGTTGCTGAGAAATGAAAAAGAAAATATTCTCTGTTTTAGTTGGAGGCTCACAAAACCCAAGTTGAACGTTCTCCTGCTCCCTGGACAGGGACAGTTAAGTAACGAGCACTATTTAGGGAGCAGGACTGCATTCTCCCAACTTCCTGAGTGATGCTCCTGTAGAGAGAGGGGCAGGCAGGTGGGACATGTGGCTGAGAGGCTGACATTCAGAAGTAAGAAAACATGCAGCTTTGCCAGGTGTTGTGGTGCTCGCCTGCAATCCCAGCGGCTCAGGAGGCTGAGGCAGGAGGATCACGAGTTCAAAGCCAGCCTCAGCATATTAGTGAGGCCCTAAGCAACTCAGCGAGACCCTGTCTTTAAATAAAAACATTACAAGGGCTGGGGATGTGTTCGGTGGTTAAGTGCCTCTGGGTTCAATCCTTGAACCCAGCTTGGCCAGTCAAAAAGTAGCAGCCATAAAAGAAAAAAGAAGACATATTATAACTTGTTGCAGAGTTGAGATCAAAGTCCCAGGGCTGGGGACTGAGTTTGGAATTTATCAGGAAAGTGCTCTTGCCATTGTAAGGTGTATCCAAGGTCAGGAAAAGGTGAGAAGGTGTCCCCAAGGTAACAGAAGCAGAGTCTGAGAACAAGGGCCAAGTGCAGCCTCTGGACCAGGGGTCTCAGCTCTCCCCTGGAGCTCGGTAGGAGGGCAGAGTTGGGTTCCACCCTGACAGACTCCATCAGAAGCTGCACTTGGTGCAAATCTCCAGGTAGGTTCTAGGTGCTGTTCCTCCAACAGAGAGGAAACTGTGGGGAAGGCATCTCCCAGCCAGCTCTGTGGGTGGCAATGAATGTCCTCAGCTGTTAAAGCTGCATTGTTCCGACTCAGTCCCAGCTCAGTGTCTTTTTCTTTCTTTCAGCCACATCAGCAGTGACAGCATCCTGTGTGACTGCCAGCTCAAGTGGCTGCCTCCATGGCTTGAAAGCACAACACTGCAGGCGTTTGTAACAGCCACTTGTGCCCAACCAGAGTCACTGAAGGGCCAGAGCATTTTCTCAGTACCACCAGAGAGATTTGTGTGTGGTAAGACCTCGTGGGAGATTTTTTTTTTCCATGAAGGGCAAAGAGGCCAGGTGGGCCTCCTGCTTGTAGGAGTCATTGCTATGATCCCAGGAAACCCCAGCCCACGGCTGCAGATTGGCCCCTGGATGCAGTTTATTTCCTGCTGAAATCACACGTGGCATTTACCATGAGGTGCCTCCTGTGACGCTTGTAGTATGTGTGTTTAATCAGAGGGCAGCATGCAGGGGCTCAGTGACACTCAGAAACATCAGTCATAGGAAGATGTTTCCAGTGTTTCAGGAGAGATCTGGTGCCCTGATATTGCTGGGAATTGATGCACCATATGATGTTTCACTGCAGAAAGGATGGGTTTGGGGATAACATTCGCTCTAGTAAAAACAGTCCCTCCAGGTTCACCTGCACTCTGGCAGTTTCTTCAAACTCCTGAAATCTGCAGGGGTAGCTAGAGATGCCTTCTTCCTACTGGTTGTTAGAATCTCATCTTTTTTTTTTGACTAGGAGTGCTCAGGATCCAAGTTTGATTGCAGAGAGTACAGAAAATGCTGAACAGCTGCAAACACACACACACACACACACACACACACACACAGGCTAGCCCAGACAGAAATGACACAGCCTCTCGGCCACGAACACGGAGGCAAAGATTGAGATGGATTTTGAGTTGTTCCTGGCGTTTGCTTGGAGCAGGAGAGAGGACAGGATAACACACCCGTCAGGCCCTGCTGGGCAGTTGCACATCTCTCCTGCTGCCAGATCCTGGCTGGGACAGTCCTAACCGAAAGCCCACCTAGCAGTACAGGGGTTCTGCTGATCCACGTCTGTGACCTACTTTTGGCTCTGATAGTAACCATTTCCCTGCTGGGAGTGAAAGAAGAATGTCCTCTGTCCACGCCTTCACCCTTCACCCCCCTGGAACAAACCCCTGCTTAGTGTGGCCTGATGGCCACCCTCCTGCCTGGTTCAGACCAGGGAGAAGTAAGCATGGAGAACACGGAAGCAGATCTCCAGACTGTGCTGGTCCTTCTTGGATGCCTTCTGCGGGGGGTCCCAGGCTGTGCCCAGTTCCGGCTCCCTAGGCACGGAATGGCTTTGCAGTTTGTGGTTCATCGCCCATTGCTCAAGGAGCCCTGGACCATTAATCTCTTTCCACAGCTCCCTAGAGCGAAGCTGTCTGCCACTACCTCCCGCTTCTGCCACAGCGCAGCCTTTCCCTCGGACAATCCAGGGAGGACTTTTAGGGAGGACTTCTGTGGCAGCCTCTGACCTCAGGAACTGGCAGACTCTAGATTAGAGGGGTTGTTGATTTCACCTCTCTCAGGCCCACCCTCTCGATTCAGTTCAGGCTTCCCCCCACCCCCACTCCCCAAAACCCCCAACCATCTGGTATTAATGGGAATCACAAAAACACTTGGCAGGTGATCAGAGTTTCCAGCTCTGTGCGCTCTCCCACGCCTTTAAAAAAAACAACAAAAAAAAATTGAAAGCATGACCTGCTCACACCATCTAACATGGCAGGAAGAGCCAGGTAGGAGCCACCGCTGGCAAATGAGGGGACACACCTGAAACCTGCCCCCCTGTCCCCCCACTGCTGGGTGACAGTACATGATGGACAGTTCCTTTGGAAGGCAGCCTTAACAGTTCCTCATTTAAACAGTTATGATCAGTTCCTCTCCTGGGACAAATGCACATCTAATGGAAACCTCTCCACACGTGTGTTCACAGCAGCGTTATTTATAATAGCTGAAAAATGGGCACCCAAGTGACCACAAGTTGATGGATGAATAGAGAAAGGTGGCATAGCCAGACATTGGAGGATTATCAGGTCATATAATGCCACCCATCCCGTCCCTCCCACAGCCTGGATGAACTTTGAAAATGATAAGATAAGGGAAAGTGGTCAGTGACAAAGGACTGCAGATTCTATGACCCAGTCACAGGGAAGTCCCAGGACAGGGAGATCTGTAGAGGTAGGAAGTGCCCTAGGAGGTGCTCCAGCCTGAAGAGAGATGGAGGGAGAAGGGGAGTAGCTACAAAGTGCTTCTCCATGAGGTGACAAAGATATCTTAAAGTTGACTGTGGTCATTACGATACCTACTCATGAATGCACCACAGACCATTCAGTTGTGAACTTGAAATGGGCAAGCTGCAGTGTAGGTGAATTGTTGCTCAGTAAAGCTGTGTGTGTGTGTGTGTGTTTGTGTATTGTAAATATAATTTTTACCTGTCATAAAAATGTGTCTCTTTAAAATGTGAACTTTGGATTTAGAGTCTTCAAAATTTCTGTCATCACTGATTTATAACATTTTCATCACTTCTGAAAAAAAACACAACCCCATGCTTTAGTAGTCATTCCCTCTTCTCCTGGCCCCCAGCTGTGGCGGTCAGTAGTCCATGGTTGTGTGTGACCTGCCTGCTCTGAACAGTTAACATGAGTGCCGGTGGATGGCATGTGGCCTGAGGAACTCTCCTTTTCTTACTTTGCCAGGTCTTCTCCCCCAGTGGGGGGATTGTATCTGGGGCTGAGCTACCCCCACCCCTGAGCATAGTTTTGTTTTATTTTTAATATTTTTTCAGGTATAATTGGGCACAACACCTTTATTTTATTTGTTTATTTTTAATGTGGTGCTTAGGATCAAACCCAGCACCTCACACATGCTAGGTGAGTGCTGTACCACTGAACCCCAGCCCCAGCCCCAGCCCCTGAGCATAGTTTTAAAGCATCAGTTCCTTTTCTGTGACTGAGTGACATCCTGCTGTATGGATATACATTTTGTTTCATCCATGCATTAGATGGCGGATATTTGATGATGCTTACTTTGGGGATTTTATGATTAATGTTGGTATGAACATTCGGGCACTAGTTCTGTGAATTCTCTTGGGATTGCACCTGGGAATGGAATCTTTGGGTCCTGTGGTAGCTCTAGGTGTGACATAAGAACTGTCAAACTGTTTTTTTCAAAGTGGCTTCAGGATTTTACACACCTGCTGGCAATGTACGAGATTCTGGTATCTCCTCATGCTTGCGGACACTTGCTATCTTTTTTATTTTAGATTTTGCTAGTGTGAACAGAGTAGAATCTCATGGTAGTCTTAACATTTCCACAATGACTCATGATGTTGAACAATTTTCTAGATGCTTATTGGATCGTGCATAGCTTCTTTGGAAAAATAGCTACTCAAGTCATTTATTCATTTCTCTATTTTGTTATGAGTTATCAATTCTGAATATTAGCACATTCAGAATTCTATATTTGTTATGAGTTGTCAATTCTGAATATTAGAATATTCAGAATATTAGACCTCATCGGGTCTATGATTTGTAAATAGCATTTCCTAGTCTGTGAATTGTGGTGGTGGTTTTTCAGTTTCTAGAGAGTTGTGCAAAAATTTTTTTAGAAATATTTTTTTGGCCAGGTGCAGTGGTACATGCCTATAATTCCAGCAGCTTGGGAGGCTTAGTCAGGAAAATTTCAAGTTCATAGCCACCCTTAGCAATTGCAAGACACTAAAGAAACAAACAAGAAAAGAATTCCATTTACAATATTTTTTTTGGGGGGACAGGTAGCAGGGATTGAACCCAGGGGTGCTTAACCACTGAGCAACATCCCCAGCCCTATTTTGTATTTTATTTAGAGACAGGGTCTCACTGACTTGCTTAGTGCCTTGCCATTGCTGAGGCTGGCTTTAATCCTGCCTCAGCCTCCCAAACTGCTAGGATTACAGGTGCACACCACTGAGCCCACTTAATTGTGATATTAACTGTGAATTTTTCAGAGATGACCTTTATGAGGTTGAATAAGTTCCTTTCTTATTGCTAATTTTTTGAATATTTTTATTATGAAAAGCTATTGAATTCTGTCTTGTGTGTATTCTATGTGTGTGTGTTTCTGAGATGATTGTGTAGGGTTCTTCCCCCCCTCTTTATTTTATTGATAATGATCTAGTACATTGATTTTTGAATGGTAAACCTTGCTTTCCTGGGATCAACTTAACTTGATTATAGTATGTGATTCTTTTTAGGTGCTGTACATTTTAGTTTGCTGGGATTTTTGCTGAAGTTTTTGCATCTATACTTATAAAAGACATTGTTCTCTAGGTTGTTGGTGGTGTGTGTGTGTCATGTTTTTCTTAGGTGTTTGTTGTTAGAGTAATAGTTGTATAAAATTAGTTGGAAGATAATCTCTTTACATCTACTTGTCCAAAAAAAAAAAAAAAAGAAAAGAAAGAAAGAAAGAGGAAAAAAATGCTTTGGAAGTTTTGGATTGGTTCTCTCTCTAAATGTTTGGTAGAATTCACTTGAGTCTGAGCTTTTCCTTATAAGAATTTTTAAATTCTACATTTAAAAATTCTTAAATTCTAAAGTGTCTCCTTAGTGTTGAGCCAGAATTTGTTTCTTCTTGAGTCAGTTTTAGGAGTTTATCATTTCAGCCAGGTGGTCTGGTTATCTGGGTACAGTTGTTAGAGTGTTCCCTGTTTTCCTTTGGCTGGAAGAAGGTCAGTAGTGGAGTGCCCTTTTTTGTGCCTTCTGTTTTTCCCTCCTGCCCACTAGTCGAGCTAAAGGTTTTTCAATTTTCTTGATATTTTCAAAGAACCATTTTTTGCTTTGAAGTGATTATCTCATTTTCCTTTCCTCCTTCTTTCATTTCTTCTCAAATCATGATTAATTTCTTTTTCCTGCTTGTGGTGGGTGTAGTTTATTATTCTTTTACTGGGTTAAAAAACTGGATTATTAGTCCTAAACTTCTTTAATAGAGGCATTTCCAGCAATAAGTCCACGAGCACCATTTTAGGCACAGCTTCCAAGACTTGAAAAGTAAACACATTGTTTTCATTCAACTCAGAGCATCTTCCAGTGTCCCTGTGACTTCTTCTCTGCTGTGCGGAAGTGCACTGCTTAATTTCCACAAGTTGCTTCCCAAATACTCATTTCACTGTGGATTTAAAAGTCATTCCATTGTCATCCAAAAAGATACTTTGTGTGATTTCCATCTTTTTAAACTTATTGGACCTATGTTTTGACCTAAAATATAGTCTTATCTTAGAGACTGTTCCATGTACATTTTAAAAGAATATTCTGCTGTGGTTCAGTGGAGAGTCCCACGGGTGTATATTAGAACTAGTTGGTTAATACTATTGTTCAAGTCTTCTTTCTCCTTGTGCATCTGCCTAGTTTTTCTGCCTAGCTTTTCATTGGAAATAAGAGTATTATTGTTACATTGTCTGTTCTTCTCTTCAGTTCTGACAGGTTGTGCTCTACATTTTGTAAAGCTCGGTTAGGTGCATATATTTATAATTTTTATGTCTTCCTGATGGATTGACCCATTTGCATAATAAAATATTTTGTCTCATATTGGGTGACTGTTTAATTGTCTTGGGATCTAAACTGCCTCTTGTAGGTAGTGTATACTGTGTCATAGTTTTTTTTTTATCCATTATGGTTCTCCTTGCCTTTTGATCAGAGTGATTAATTAGTTTACTGTTTTGTTTTGTTGGAGCGGGGGGGGGGTACCAGGGATTGAATTCAGGGGCACTCACTTAGCCACATCCCAGCCCTAAGTTGTATTTTATTTGGAGACAGGGCCTCACTGAATTGCTTAGGGCCTCACTTTTGCTGAGGCTTGCTTTGAACTCACGATCCTCCTGCCTCAGCCTCCTGAGCCGCTGGGATTACAGGCGTGCACCACCACAAGTATTTCTTGTAGGTCGGGTCTGGTAGCAGTAAATTCTCTCAGTTTGGATATTTTTTAAAATTTGGGAATGTTTTAATGTCATCTTTATTTTTGAAAGATAATTTTGCTGCACCTGAGATTTCCAGACTTTTTGAATACTTTGAATATTTCTCCCTCGTGACCTTCCTGGTTTTGAATAAGAAATCAGCTAAAAATACTTTCGAGGATCTCCTGTACATGATAAGTTATATTTCTTGTGCTGTTTTAAAGATGCTTTGTCTTTGGCACTTGACGCTTGACTATGATGAACCTAGGCCTTTTGAATAAATTTTGCTTAGAGTTAATTAAACTTTTCAGATATGTGGGTGCATGTTTTCCATCCAATTTATAAGTTTGGGTGCATCAGGGCTTCAAACATAGTCTCCTTCCTCCTTGTGTCCTGTGCTTGGTCTCGCATGATGTGTGTGTTGTCATGCTGGATGCTCTTGCACAGATCTCTGAAGTTCTGTGTATTTTCTTCATTCTCTTTGATTCTCAGACTGGATATCTCCGCTGACCTGTCTCAAGTTCACTGACTCATCTGCAAGCTCAGTTCTGCTACTGAGCCCTCTAGGGTGGATTTTTTAAAAATATTTTTAGTTGTAGATGGACACAATACCTTTATTTTACTTAGGTTTTTTTTTTTTTTAATATAGTTTTGGAGATTGAATCTAGGGCCTCACCCATCCTAGGCAAGTGCTCTACCAGGGAGCTACAGCCCTAGCCCTAGGATGGATTTTGTTTTGTTTTGATTTGATTCTGGGGATTGAACCCAGGGCCTTGTGCATGCAAGCCAAGCACTCTACCAATGGAGCTATATCTGCCCTAGGGTGGATTTTTAATTTCAGTTACTAGTAAATGCCATGGTTTGTAAGTGGTTCATTTTTATAGTTTCTGTTCATTGATCATTTCTCTTGGGTAAGAAAGTGTTCTCATGCTTTAATTCTCTTAGACATAGTTTTTGTTTTTCAAGAATTTTTATAATAGCTAATGTTGTTTAATTAGTCCAAGATCTCAATTTCCTCAGGGACAGTTTGTATTGACATTTTTTTTCCTGTTTCATAATTGGTTGTTGAAAATTGGACATTTAAGATAGAATAATATGCTGGGCACATTAGCACAGGCCCCATCCCAGCTGCTCAGGAGGCTGATGCAGGAGGATCTCGAGTTCAAAGCCAGCCTCAGCAATTTACTGGAGATCCTCAGCAAACTCAATGAGACTTTGTCTCTAAATAAAGTACAAAATAGGGCTGGGGATGGGGCTCCATGGTCGAGTACCCTGGGTTCAATCCCGAGTACGAAAAAAACAAAAAAGTAAAATGACTTGGCGAGTCCAGACTCAGATCTTCCCATCCTCCCCCAGGTCTTGCTGGCCCATCACCATTCCTTTAGGGCCTCTCCTAGATGAGTGTTGTGGAGCCTGCTCTGTACAACCCCTTGAGTTCCTGGTTGGCTTGCTAGTGAGTAGCCGATAGGTGGACACAGAAGTCCTTAAGTCACCCCCATCAGCAAATCCTGTGTCCTTCACCCAGGCCGTGTATGTATGTGCTGGCATGTGCTCTCACTTCCTGCTTGTGCGTGTCTGCCATCTCAGCACAGACAAGAAACGAGGGCTCCCCCAAGGTCTTTCCAGGGTGTTTGTCCACCCTGCATGAGGGCGTGCCCTTCCTGATTCCCAGGACTCTGGTGGACCTCACAGGGCCTGCTGCTGGCATCTCTTCCACCTGACTTTCCTTCAGTTTCTTGACCACTGTCCTCTTCACCCCGATGGGCACACTCACATTGGACAGTGGCATGGTTACACAGTGGCCACTATTTTCATCAGATGCCTGGGGACAGGGCTTCCTGTGGTGAGCCTTCTTCATGAGTGGGGCTTTCCAGGTCTTGTCCTGACCGGTCACACAGTGACACTGCTCTTATTGGGCTTTTGGGGGAGCTCCACCTGCCCCCTCAATGGTTGCTAGCTGCTGAGTCTCAAGGCTGTTACAGAGCGGGGTGGAGGCAAGTGGGTAACTCACAACACCAGAGAGCTCCTGTCTCTTTCTAAGAGGCGTCCATTTTCTTGAGTCCACACCACATGGATCATTGTGTTTGATTTTCCAAAAATCAGAACTGTTGATTTTGACCATTTTTGCAGTACTTTTATCATTTGAAGGGAGTTCAGATTTCTGGGAGTTCCAACATTCTGGAAGCCATTGTGCCAGAGTCCTTTGTGCGGACAGGACAAGTGGCACCTCTTGTGTGGCCATGTCAACAGGTGCAATGGATATGGGTCTCCAGGAAGCTTCCAGAGGGCTGGGTGACCGGGTGCTGGTGGCCCATTTCTAGTCCAGGGGCATGCTCATGACCTCACCTGGGTGGGGCCTGTTGTCCCTTGCCTGGTTTTGTGCAAGCATGACAGCAGCTGGTCCCTGTCTCCTCACGGTGGCCCTTCTCTCCCCAGATGACTTCCCAAAGCCACAGATCATCACCCAGCCAGAGATGACAATAGCCATGGTGGGCAAGGAAATCCGGTTCACATGCTTGGCAGCCAGCATCAGCAGCTCCCCCATGACCTTTGCCTGGAAGAAGGACAACGAGTTTCTGGCCAAGGCAGACATGGAGAACTTCTCCCACATGCCCACGCAGGACAGGGAATTGATGGAGTACACCACCATCCTGCACCTCCGCAGGGTCACGTTTGGCCATGAGGGCTGCTACCAGTGTGTCATCACCAACCATTTTGGCTCCACCTACTCTAACGAGGCCCATCTCACTGTGAATGGTAGATGCCCCCGTTGTTCTCTCCCAGGCATCCCGCCCCGATGGCTGCCCACCTCGGAGAGGAAGGAGGCAAACCGGCGATCAGATCACACTGTCCCTTGGGCTCCCGGGGGCAGGTTCTGCAGGTTAAAGCACCCTGTCCCTGAGCTTTGGGTGACTGTTGGGAGGCGGGGTGAGTTGCAGAACTGAGTCTTGAACTTCTCTGGAACCACGTGGTCCAGTTTCTAGGTCCCGCATCCCAGACCCTTTGGGAAGCTGTGCCCTTGAGTCAGTGGCACAGCTGTGGAAGCACAGGCCAGCCTGGGCAGGGGCAGGTCCTCACCTCTCAAGACAGTAGAGAACACGACAGCTAGGGGGTGGGTGGGACGAGGTCCTGTACTCAGAAACCAGCTTGTCAGAGCTGCTCTCTTGAGGGCTGCTATTTTTGGAGGGGGAAGGGGGGAATGTGAGTGGGCACATTTCCACACCCTGAGAACCCGGAGAGATTTTTCTGATCATTAAAGTGCCAGTGACAGAGTTGGTTCACAGGTCATCAGAAGTGCCTGCGGGCTACACTCAGTCAGCCCCGCAGACCACAGAACAAACTTGACCACACTCAGGTTGTCTTGGCGTATTCTGAGAGAGGCCTCACTGCCACCTCAAGACTCAGGCAACTAAGTGACTCTCTACCAGGGCATTTGTTATTTACACCAGGTAAAAGAGGTCCCAGGGTGCCTACCCACATCCCAGCCCTTTCCTATATTTTATTTAGAGACGGGGTCTCACTGAGTTGCTTAGCGCCTTGCTAAGTTGCTGAACATGATCCTCCTGCCTCAGGCTCCTGAGCCACTGGGATGACAGGAGAGTTCCATGGTGCCTGACTGACCAGAGCAGCTTGGACAGGAAGCATGGTGATGCCTGCTGTGCAGCTGGACACTGACTCTGGCATCCCACTGCCTGCTGAGCCTGAGGCAGTGAGCCCTATGCTTCTGCCTATGTGTGCTTAGCAGCATGGCCCTCAGGTGGCCTGGGGAGGCATAGACCTTCCCTCTGTGATTGCAGCTTGGTGAGCAGGTATTTCTGTTTCCCAGGCTCTGTCCTGGTGGCTTATGAAGGCAGGCGAGCCTCAGGCTTTGACTCCCAGGGTCCCACCTGTGTGACCCATTACCTATGAGGTGCAGTAGGCAGAAGGTCAGCCACAGCCTGAGACTCCATCCCCAGTTGGAGTGGACAGGTGGAGGAAGTGCCAGGCCGTGGTGGGGAGAGGCTGAAACTTTCTTTGGGAAGCTTACTGCTCCTGATTGAGGTGGCTGCAGCAGTTTTAGACTGGTGGTGGCACAGGGCATGGAGGTATGGAGTGGTGGCCCTTGCACACTGGGGGTCTCTACCCCAGAGGTGTTCCCTGCATTTAAAGCCAGCTGTCCCCTGACCTCCCCCTTTGTGTGTGTTTTCCAGTGCTGCCATCATTTACCAAAATGCCAAGAGACATCACCATCAGGACAGGCATCATGTCTCCCCTTGCGTGTGTGGCCACCAGCCATCCCAACCCACAGATTGCCTGGCAGAAGGACAGAGGCACATACTTCCCTGCGGCTCGGGAGCATCACATGCATGTCATGCCAGACGATGACATGTTTTTCATCACTAATGTGAAAATAGATGACATGGGCATTACAGCTATACTGCCCAGAACTCGGCAGGTTCTGTGTCAGCGAATGCCATCCTGACTGTCTTAGGTTCGACTCTTGGTGTACTCTGGGGGGTGTGTATGCACACATGCGTGTGTAGGGGTCTGAACTGATACTGAGGGGAAAGCCTGAGGAGTTGCTCTGTGGACCCTTGGGGTCACAGAAAAGTGTTGCTACTGTTTGAAATTTGGGGCTGCTTTTAGGATTTTTTCCTCTTTAAAAAAAATTATTTTTGGTGCTGGGGATTAAACCCAGGGGCACTGAACCACTGAGCTCCATCCCCAACCCTATTTTGTATTTAGAGACAGGGTCTCGCTGAGTTGCTTAGGGCCTTGCTAAATTGCTGAGGCTGGTTTTGAACTTGCAATCCTCCTGTCCCAGCCTCCTGAGCTGCTGGGATTACAGGCATGCCCCACCACTCTGGCTCCTATCTCTTTAAAAAGAGTAAAGGCCAGTGCAATGCCAGAGCCTTGAGCAACTGGTGACCAAAGAGCATGGAGGAGGGGTGTGGTCTTAGTCAAGAACAGGGAAACAGGACAGTTTGGGAAGAGGAACTTTTATGACCAGAGATCAGCCATCTTCTGAAAATCTTGTCACTCTGACGGAAGCCCTCAGGTGGGATTGTGCCATGTTTAGAACACCAAGCAGACCCAAAGCACTGAGGCCCCAGAGTGAGTGTGCCATCTCTTGATCTCTTGCAGAGACCCCATCCTTGGTGGTACCCTTGGAAGACTGCATGGTGTCTGTGGGGGAGACAGTGGCCCTCCAGAGCAAAGCGACCGGCAGCCCCTCTCCCTGCATCACCTGGCTCAAGGGGAACCGCCCCCTGAGCCTCACTGACAGGCACCACTTTACCCCCGGCAACTAGCTGCTGGTGGTCCAGAACATGGTGGTGGAGGATGCAGGCCAGTACACCTGCGAGATATCCAACACACTGGGCACGAATCGCACTCACAGCCAACTGAGCATCTTGCCCACACCTGGCTGCAGGAAGGACAGGACCACCATGGGCATCTTCACCATCGCCGTGGTGTGCAGCATCGTTCTGACATCACTCGTGTGGGTGTGCATCACCTACCAAACCAGGAAGAAGAGCGAGGAGTACAGCGTCACTAACACAGGTGGGAACAGTGGCCGTTCATTTCCAGGGCAGGAGAAGCCGGGTCCACACTCTTTGTCAAGAGCTCTTGTGCTCTGGGAACTCCAGAACCTCTAGGAATGTGGTTAGGGAGAACTGAAGCCTTGGTCCTGGGGACACTGGGTTCATACTCAGGGCAGAACCAGAAATGAAACTGCCTTGGGGCTGGGTCTGGGGCTCAGTGGTAGCACAATTGCCTGGTATGAGTGAAGCACTGTGTTTGATCCTCACCATAGCATATAAATAAACTAAAGGTCTATTGACAACTAAAAAAAAACAAAAACAAAACAAAAAAAAACTTCCTGCTGATGTCCTCCTCATAAGCGGAGGTGGATTGTCCCTGAAATATCACAGTGCTGTGGTTTTTTTAGTTCTGTCTCCCTTCCTGTCTCTCTCCCCATCTTTTGTGGTCTCTCATCCTTTTGACCTGGGCTCAGGTAAAGCTCGGATCTGGGAGGGCCTCCTACCTGCACCGACTCCTAGTCTCTGCACAGCCTTGATGGGTGCTGCCAGGGGATCCTGTTCAGGGCCTGATGGTGAATGCGCATCTGCATCTGTTATCATCGCAACCCTGATATTTCATTGTCTTATCTCCTTGCAGATAAAACCATTGTGCCACCAGATGTTCCAAGCTACCTCTCTTCTCACAGAACCCTTTCTGACCAGCAAGAAAGCCTGGTCAGGACTGAGGGTGGTCATCGGGCCAACGGACACATTGAGAGATCAACGCTAAGGCCTCTGACACAGTGAGGTGGAGCTCTATCTAAGTGACTGTCCTCCGTAGGTGGAGATGGCCTCCAGCTTCATATTCAGTTGTCTGACGTTAGGTGGGAGGGAGTGTTAGGTGAACGAGGCGGCTTCTGGTCCAGCCCTCTGATGTTCAGCTTAGTCCTGGTCTGTGCAAACTCTGCAGAAGTTTCGACATCCTGTCTCTCAGGAAGGTCACCATCTGGGCTTAGCAGTAAGCCTCCCAGTCGGGATAAGGTAGGACCACTGTCAGAAAGAGCTGCAAAGGACACCCCAGGCCCTGAAACCAAGCCATGCTTCCACAGTTGGCCCTTGGTATCTGTGGGTTCGAGTCCCTACACACTAGAAATATCAAGGGCAGAGAAGGTGCACGAACATGCAGCCTTCTCTTCCTTGTCATTATTCCCCCAAAACACAGTCCAACAGCTGTGCACACAAAGTTACATTTTACTAGTCATGATGCTTAATCTAGAGGTGACTTACATGGGACAGTGTATGTAGGTTATGTGCAAATATTGTGTTATTATATACAAGGGACTTGAGCATCCCTGGATTTTGGGATCTGTGTGGGGCTCTGGCACCACGAAGGTACCAAGGGATGTGAGTGCAGGGGCAGTGCTCAGACCTGCTCTGTATTCCAGACTCGCAGGGAAAGCTCTCTGCAGGGGGTGCTGTTTCAGTTGGTGGGAGATTGTGAGTGCTTGCTGAGCTAAAGGCCAGGCATGAGAGAGCTGCTCCTCTAACATGGCTGCAGATGCTCAAGGACTGCTTGCTGGGAAAGTGGTACTAGAAAACAGGCCCATTGCCGCAGTAGTAACTCACCACTGATAGAGAGACTAAAGCAGCAGCCCCACCTATCCTGCTCCTCAGGATCACTGAGACACTCTGCAGTTTCCAAACAGTGGAGTCTGTTGCAATTGTGTGTCTGAGAGATGCGAGCCTCTTCCCAGAGGATGATGTCCACAGTGTCACACAGAGGCAGCCCAAGCTCTGTGTTGGGTACAGTAAAGAGCCCTGGAAATTGATAGAAAAAGCCACTGGGACACCTGGTCCACCTAAGATGGGTAGGTGATGCTTTCACCAGGAAAAGCAATGCCATTTTGAAATCCAGATCTGGGTTGACCCACTCACTAAATGAAGAGTGGGGAGACACCTACATTTCCGTCTAGCACTCTTTGAATTTGGTATTTAGTGTATGAACAGGAAGCTCTGGCCTGGTGCCCTTTTAATTCTAGAAGAGTGTGTCTCTTAGTTCCTATTTATGGTACAGTAAACCTGAGCAAGAATTTTCCAGAATAATAAGCAACATAGGGGGTTTTAGTATGTGTTCACCAGGGCTGTTTTGAGGCTAAATTTCTAATTGTTCAGAAAACTCTTAACCCTGCATAGTACCTGATTCAATTGTTGGGGTTTTTCTTTTTCTATTTTTTTTTCTTTTGCCTCTGATCACAGTAGCGTGACTACATTCTCTAAGTACAAGTTTAGTTTAATCTGGGGCATGTGAGAAAGAAGGACCCTATCTCCACTAATGGTGTGGTGTGTGCCCAGCCTTTCCTGTGAAGGTCTTTGGGGAGGGGGCATTTGCAGGGTCGGGGGGCAGGACCCCACTTGGGTGTGGGTGGGTGGCCTGTTCTGTGGGAGTTGCCCTGACCTGGCTCATCTCTCCTTCAGAACCCAGGTGGCCCTCTCATATGCAGTGACTGCAATGCTGACATGGACAGTTACACCAAGGAGCAGGCCCCCCACTCTCAGCCCACATGCAGGGACAGCACACAGCCAAGTGCACTGTGTGGCCAGGATCCCAACCAGGGCGACCGAGGAGTCTCTCCACATCATCCTTGTAGACGGGTCCCTCTACCCCAGCAACCACGACAGAATTCTGACATCCTTGAGGAAGCTGGCGGTGTCCCTAGATGGAAAAGTTGATCTCTTACTGTCCTCCTGGCCTCCCTGGCAGCTGTAATGGCCGCCACAGCTGGTCATGCTGGGGCTTGGCTCTGACGGCCTTCTCTTTCCCCAGGGAGCTCCGCCTGGACTCTATAGGGAGGCTGTGCGATGTGGACCCTGCAGACCTGCAGCCCTGCCCTGCGTTCCCTTCAGGCATCACGGAGCTCCCAGAGGCCTCCTTGGCCTTTCCTGCTGTCTCCAGCGAAGCCCAGCACTTGCTCCTTTCCAATGGCCACCTCCCCCTGGCATGTGACTTCAGTCCCGAGTCCACACCACTGACAGAACAGCTCCCTGGGAAACGGAGGGGACCACTGCTGTCGGCGCCCACAAGCTAGGATCTGTCTTCCTCAGCTCTTGTCACACCAGTGTCCACGGGAAGGAGAGCTTGGGAGGTGGCCTGGGGTCAGCATCACTGAAATGTACATAGTTGGCATTTCCATGTGGAGCATGAGCCTGGCAGAGGACTCGCATCTGAAGCACAGAAATGCAAGAGGTTATTTGTGTACAAAAGCCAGAAAAAGTATTTGATAAGGTTGTACATAAGAGTTTCCATAGATTTCCTATATATTATATATCTTTGACAGAGGCTATTTTAATCTTTGGTGCATGGTTAACAACAGAATTTTACAATTTTGACAATATTATTTTCCTTTCAGGTTGCTGTTTCCTTGGAGGGGGTCAGGAATAGTTCTGGTGCCTTAGTGCATGGCGGGAATTTAGAGACAAAAAACACATTTGTTTCCCTTGGTTTCTGGTGGGTTTGGAAGGACGGGGCATCCTTGGTGTTGTGTGTCCTTCGCAGTCACGTTTGGCCTGTGTTGGTGGCTCCTGCAATGTGCCTTTGCCGTGAGGGGCTTTTCCCTGGAGGCTGCTTCTTTGAGGGGTAGAGTGAAGGTTGCTAATCCACCACAAGCCATAGGTTAGAACGGTAGGCCTTTCTCCCTTCTCTGAAGTTCACTTTTTGTTAAAAGCAAATGTGGTCTTGTTCATGTCGCTGGATTGTTACCTGAGGCTTTTTATTAAGGCAAAGGCTGCTGGTGTTGGTACCTGTTGATTTTTCAATAGTGATGTTTTAATTCTGTCAAATTAATATTACATTAGGGGATAAAAAGATCAAGTTCTCACCCTTCAGAGCTATTTCTACTGAGGAGCCAGAGCAGGCCCGTCCACACCCTCCCCTCACACAGACAGGACTGGGCATGGACTATGTAAGACCTAGACCTGGGTGTGTTTGCACTTTTGAGACCTGTAGCTAATGTCTTGTGAGTGCCTGCCGCAGTCTCTGGCTGGGCACAAATCACGAGTCTCCACACAGCTTGTAGATTCAAACAGCAATTCTTTATTCCCGAACTCACACCGGCCGTCTACAAACACGTTCTGGGGGAATCCACGTTCTCTGCCCAAATCCACTCTCTCCCAAATCCACTACTCTGCCCCAAATCCACACCACATGGGCTTCTGTCTCCCAAATATACTGTCTGACCCTAAGCACTCAAGAGGAACTCAGAAGCAGGATATGCCCTATTCTAAAGGGGGAACACCCTAATCTCCTATTATGCTAAACTGCCCTATTCTAAAGGGGGAACACCCTAATCTCCTATTATGCTAAACCGCCCTATTCTAAAGGGGGAACACCCTAAACACGGATCCTGCCCTGGTCCTTGAGCAAGGTCACCTTTCAGAAGTCCTTCCACTAGACAGCATGGGAGTAAGCTGGCAAGGAGATTGTCATACCTACTTGGCTGATGGCTCCCAGCAAGTGCCAATGTGTAATTCACTGAAAATTACATTGAAACAAATAAGGTCCTTAAAAAAATCTTAAAGTACATTTCTTTAGCCAAAAAGCTTAAGGGAGATGTTAGCCAAATGGCTACCTATGTCAGATGTTCCTGTCAGAGGTCATCATTGTTCCAGAGGTCATCATTGTTCCATTGTTTTGTCCTCAACAGTTAACTGATAAATGTTACTTCCACCAAATATGTGAATTTGCTGCTTCTGAGAGGCAATGTGAAAGAGGAAGTATTACTTTTATGTACAAAATTATTTATAGAAATTTTGGTACAATGTACATTGAAAACATATAAAATATTGAAGTGTCTAACAAATGGCATTGAAGTGTCTTTAATAAAGGTTCATTTATAAATATTGAGCATATGGAAGGAATGAAAATTGGGATATATGGTATCCTTAGGGAGACAATAAATAGCCTCTTTAGCCAGATAAAATATGTACAAAGAAGGTTTGCAGGTTAGAACCATGCAGCTTATTCAGCTAATATTTATTAAGCATTTGCTAGACACTTAAGCATAGGATACCATGGTAAGCATGATAGGAAAGTTCTCTTACAGAACCTGTTAGTCTATTAGGGCAGGGATATTAGTTAAGAGCTATGATAAGCACCACATGGCAAGATCTAGATCAAGTTTCAAGATAAATTGTCTTTGAAGAAAATCTGTTTAAGCTAAATCCTGATGGTTGAATACATATCAGCTAAGCACTGCTTGGAAAACTGTCTACCTTCTCTAATCCTCTAATGTCCAAATCTTGTTAACCAAATTATGCATTATGTGTTAAGCAGTCAATACAAATGAGTTACTAGTACTCTAAGCAATTGAGATTGGCATGAAAAAGAAATATATTTTCCATTCCTGGTCTAGAAGATACCATGCTAAATATAGCATGACATTTCTTCATTTTTAAATGCAAAAAAATAATGATTTTAAACATATCACAAACAGCAATTTGTGAAAGTCAACAACAAATTCTTCACTCAAGCTTAACTAAATTTTTATAGAGTAAGTTCATTTTTTAAACATAATTTATGTCACTTGGATGGTAAAATAGCATCCAATTATATGTTCAGTATCTGATGAGAGACCAGAGGTAGGATGCTATATATTTTAAGTTGTGGGTTTCTTTAGCAAGATTTACCAACTGGAGTATATAATGAAATATATAATGAGATAAGGCTAATGAATTTACAGGAAAAGTAGAATTGATGAAGAGGTCTAGGCTAATAGAAAAAAAATGAAAGATCAGAGAATTGCTGATAGAGTGTGCAAAAAAGGAGATGCCCAGGAACTGCAGAGAGTGAGTGATAAACATCACCAAAGAAAGTGGGTAAGGAATGAGATACTGAAATATAAAGCATCAGAAAAGGGATAGTTTTGGGGATGGCAAGTTTTAGGGTGTAGCCATGGGAGTAGATGGATGAAAGAAATGGAGAAAAGCAAGTAACTGTGAGGCCATAATGCTGATTGTACCTTGACATGGGTGGAAGATGGTGAGGTTTAGGAGTGTTGTCAAAGCTTTAAGTCATGTGTGAATATTTTCAAAATCTGAAAATTACCCCAGTTGGGGATCAAATGGGAAGTAAATCTCAGTAATAGGGTATATGAAAAAATCAATGTAATAATCAGCCTACAATCCCCTATAGAAGGAGGAACAAGGAATTGCTTAGAAGTGATGGAATGCAAACAGGATGCAGCTCTGGCTGCATCAAAAAGAAGTGGCCATACTTCAGGCAAGGACTTGTGAGCCTGGGGTGGACAGATTGAGTATGAGGTGGAGTTCGGTGGAATAAAATGGGAAGAAATAGCTAGGGGCTCAAAAGAAGAAAGATTTGGAAACCCAAGGCCTTGGTTGAGAGTAATAGAAATGGAAAAGAAACTGCACAGGCTTGGGCTAATGAAAATGGTGATTAAAGCCAGGAATAAAAGTCTTGATTGTAGTTGATTTTCAAACTCTTTCTAGAGCTTGAATGTTAAAGTGTTTCCCTATTGATGCAGACAGGAGTACTAAGCTCTATAAGCCAGACAATAATATCTGCCTTGTGGCTGACTTTCTGCCTTAAAATATGAGGCCTCTTAGTTGGGAAGTAGGCATAGCCAGGTAAGAATCATGGTGACACATTTAGAGTTCTTCTGTTTTCATACAAACAGGTTTGCACACAAAGGAGTGCCATCTTATGTAGGGACCGCCAGGTGGAATCATCTTGGGCATTAACTGGATCAGTTGACATTAATAGGTTTTAGTCAGCTTTCCAATGCTGTGACCAAATAACTGAGACAGTCTTTGTTAATAAGGAAAGGTTCATTTGGCTGACAGTTTCAGATGGTTGCATGGTCAGGGGCCTTTGGGCCTGAGGTGAGGCAGTACATCATGGTGGAAATATCCAGCACACCTGCATGTTTGCCAGAGAGCCAAGAGAGACAAGAAAGGTCTGGGATCTCAATATCCCCTCCAAGGGCATTGCTCCAATGACTTAACTTCCCTCCAATAGGCCCCAACTCCTAAAGGGTCCACCATCTCCCTGTAACACTAAAGGCTGATAACCAATTCTTTAAGACATAGGCTTTTGGTGGACATTTATCCAAGTGATAGCCATGGGTTTACTTGTGTTAGGATTCAGGGTTAATCCCATACTTGGCATGGATCTGAGGTGAATTCCAAATTGACCAGAAGTAGTAGATGGAGAGTTGGGAGAACGTAGAAAGAAAAGATAAATTGTCTTGCAGTTTGTCCTGTACACAGGCAACTAAAATTCTATATAACCATGAGAAGCCACAATACTGAAATCAGATCCCTATCACTTTTGTCAAGAATTTATAAAATTTTACAAAATCTAGCTCCCTTGATCTGCATGACCAGATAAAATTGAGGCAGCAGGTCAAAGAGTGGCACAGATCAATATAATTGTGGCTATGAACACATTGACAATCTAAGTCATTTAGGTGCAAGTTCTTACAAAATAGTTGCAAAACACTTAATAATTTTAGAGACAGTCTATTTTACCTACTGAAGAAGAGCAAGTGTATTCTCTCCAATAGAGACAGAAGTTTGAGGCAGACACAATTTACCTCTTTCACCTCTCTACTTTGGACAAAAATATGCAGAGACTGATGATGAATGCTGAGGATGGGAGCCTTATTCTAACCATATGAGGACACATGCATCTTAAATGTTTCCCACAGGTACAGTGGCAGGCTCTAAAGATAGGTATCCTGGATATA
The DNA here is from genome assembly GCF_048772815.1 of Callospermophilus lateralis. Lineage (NCBI taxonomy): Eukaryota > Metazoa > Chordata > Mammalia > Rodentia > Sciuridae > Callospermophilus > Callospermophilus lateralis. The sequence continues at coordinate 2,087,936 of NW_027514663.1, read as the reverse complement.
TCCTCAGTGTCCAGAGTATCTTTCAGAGTATTGTATCTTTCAGAGTACAACAAACCAAACAAACACCATCACCAAATTCAAGAAAAGAAAAGAAGGGTAACCTGGAAAATGCTTAGATCACAAGTGACCTTTTAAACCCAATAAAAGATAAATGTGCTATATAAAGACTCAGTAATAACAATGCAAAAAGCAACCAAATGTTACCTTCCAGAGGACAATGGCATCATGACATTAATAATATACAAACAGGCTGGGAACATAGGTCAGGTTTTCTTTGTGTGGAGTGATTTTCTCTTTGCTTTTAATGATGTGAGATAAGCTCATAATTTTGTTTCTCAATGGTAGATTTTGCTCCCAAATTAGTTAACGTAACCTGATGCTCTATTCAGGTACCAGTGTTTTTCAACTAATACTTTAAGCAAAAGTGAAATGAATTGTACACTTCCAAGTTTGTTATATTTTCCCTTTTGGGGATATACTTCTATTTCTCAGAACATATCTCCATTGTTAAACAGCACACACCTAATTGCATTAATGAAGGTATGTATTTTATTATATATTTATAATTGTGGATTTTATTTCATTTTCTGTAGCTATATATTAGTACTGAATTTATTTCCAAGTTGTTTCTTATCAATCAAATGACTCCCTTAAAAATTGCAACTCATAACACAAATATTGTAACATTCTAAATTTCCTAGACTCAGAGTATTGAGATAAAGAATCATCTTTGACCAAATCTGTTGGAGGCCATATATATAATTATATATAAATATATATTTGTTCTAGTCATTACGGCAGAGAGGACACTCTTTCAGAAACTCCTGGGTGGAATACCCCCACCCCCACCCTCACCACAAGAATGCCTGGATCATGCTGTCCTAACTCACAGCCTTAGGATCAAAGAGCCTCCTGGAGATGGGCATCGCCTGCCAAAGGCCAAATAACCTATTTATTGTGAAACCCCTCCCCTGCCACCCGGAGAAGCAAGCACCAAGAAAAGACTTCTCCCACATGGAAACCTTATACATACAGATCCCCTTTGATCTGTACCACTATAAATAAAGCAGGCACAGGCTTTTTCTTTGTTAGAAGCTTGACCCCTCTTGTAGGCTCAACTGGCCATGCCCCTGATTTACATATATTCTTGCCTGTTTGACTTTAATTTCTTGATATATTAGTTTCATAACTTTTATTTCACAGCCAGCCTATCACTCCAAGGGGTACCCACCCTCTCGCCCACGCAGGACATGAGCGAGTCAAATCTACACAAATTGTAAATAGAAGGAAGCCTAATAGAAGCTTCCTTCCACCATCTGGATTTAAGATATCAAAAGAAAATTGTAGAGGGCTGGGGTTGTGGCTCAGGGATAGAGCATTCACCTAGCATGATTAAGCCCTGGGTTTGATCCTCAGCACAAGATAAAATAAATAAAATAAAGGCATTGTGTCCAACTACAACTAAAAAAACGTTAAAAAAAAGAAAGAGAAAACTGTAGAAGTTGTAAAGGAAGAACACCATTGCTGGCTCATACAAAATTTTTCTACAATCCCATATTAATCTTTGTGGAGTTCCACAAGGGAATATTAAGGGCAAATTGAAAAAAAAGCAGATCAGCAATGAAACCCAAAGGGTGGGATATAAGCTAAAGGAGATGTAAAGTCTAGAAAGGATTAGCTCCTGAGCACCAGGAATGTGATAATGAGCAAAGTCCATCTGAATCCAGCAAGTTCATGTGCTACAAGCAGAGTGGAAGGCACCTTGGCTTTTCATTTTCCTTTAATGTAGACTCTTACTGTATTGCATGATATGTTGGCATGTTGGCCTATTTTAAAAATTAGACACCAAACATTTTGAGTATTATTCTGTTAATATTGGAGTGTACACAGAAAACAGTGTTTGAGCAGGAGAAATAAGATGAAAATTTCAGGACTCTTTATCTGGCAATAAGGCATAGGCTCAACCTCAGGCCAACTTTGAACAGTTAAAGGCAATATTCAAAAGAGAAGGAGTGAAAGCCTGACTAGAATAAATTGAATAAATAAGTATAGAAATGGAAAAATAAATTGATCTTGGAAGAAGAATTGGAATACATTAGTAGCTTGTTAGAAATAAGGGGTTTCTGATTAGTTAATTAATTCTTTGGTAATTCTTAGAGATACATTCAATAATTATGAAATATACTATAGAACACTTTTTAACCTAACTGCTGAATTTCCTACCTGGAGTCCAAAGTCAATTTAATGACTTTGAACTCGCCAGAAGATGAGTATGCCTCATGCACAAGCATCAATCAAACACTAAAAATGTAGAGATTTTCAAAGAATAATAATCAACAAAATGTGCATTATTAGCTCAGCCAAGTATGTATATAGTATTTCCTTTGTTTCTTCTTTCCCCTGCTGCTACGTATTTGGTTTGTGATTCTTTGTGACATCTATTGGAATACCTGGAGACAAGACTCAGCTTTCCCTTCAGATTGTCCAACATTCTTGACACCTGCCTGTGGTATACAGGCTCTGGTCTTCAGAGCTCTGCAGTTTCTCATTGATCTCAGCAATAGCTGTTCAAACTTAACACATCACACCTTTGCTGATTTCTGATATGAGCAAATAGATCTTAATTCCCTTTTCTCACCATTGCTGCCTTCCCCCTACCCTATCACTATAAGCATAGACTCACTTCCATTATCATTTTTTGAGAGTGAGAGAGAGAGAATTTTCTTTTTAATATTTATTTTTTAGTTTTTGGAAGACACAGCATCTTTGTTTGTATGTGGTGCTGAGGATCGAACCCGGGCCACACGCATGCCATCGCCAGCCCACCATTACCATTTCTTGAGACTTTTGCTCCCATTTAAAATCCCAAAGAGTTTTCTGCCCCATCACCTCCATTCCCAATTCTTCCTCATGTATATATTCTTTTCCTACACTCAGACAGGACAATGTTGCCCTTATCTAGAAAAATTTATCAAACATCATTTGGTTTGGGACTTGGAATGCTCATTTAAATCAATTAAAAACAGTTCCTGTTTCCTAGTGAAGTGAAATGTAAATACCAGGTTACTTGGGGGGGCTAATTTAAGGAGCTTGCTGTCCCCCAGCACTGGGATCATGGCAGTGGATCTCAGGTAGTTCCCTGCAGTTGTTTTGGCTCTTCTGTTGAATGGCCATGTCATTGATAGATGGTGCCTTGAAGGTTGTGTATGCACTGTGTTGTTGTAAATGTCGTGGGCACTAAACCATGAGTGAGCTTCATTTTTATTCTATTCATTTTGGAATGGACAAGAAATTATTTTTTGTTTCTTGAAACAATTCTGCCAGACCTCTGAAACTAGTTGGAAAGTGATATTTGGGCCTTTTAGGTCTGCACTGTGAGGAAGTACAACCACAGGGTTTCTAAGAGGCCACTTTACAAATTCATCCATTCACAAAAGGCATCACCTGATTCTGCCTAGCTTTATTTGACTTTTTGAACTGTAGAATATTTTGTTTCCTGGCCGAATGGAAAAACGAGAGCAAATGAAATGCCCAAATAAAGACTTCTTAGTAGAAATCACTTTGTATTGAACTATGATTTCTCATGGTCATGAGCAAATAGCCACCTGTCTCAGAGAAGAGACTGAATTCTTCTCTAATGGAACTTAGCTGGAGCATCCTAAAGCTATGACTTGAACAACAGTCTGTTAGTCTCCCTTATTCCTTCCCAAGGATGGTCTGGGATGAACTGTGCTTTCAAGAGACGTTAGTTTCTAGCATGACAAAGCCCAGGTCCCTTCATTTAAAATGCTTTCTGAACACTATTTTACATAAGACCTTCTGAATAATTTGAAAAATGTTGGCCGTAGCAGAACTAGGCATGGTTTAATTTTACTTTCTGATGCTTCAGAGCAGAGTGGAGAAAACTTCAGATTCAGCTCCATTGTTTATAGCAGGGATGCTTCCTCTTGTTTATTTGGGGGAGTGTGGGCCAGGCTATTCCAGAGGTTCTCCTGAATTGATTCTTCCTTTATATTTCTATATTGAATGTTCTGTTTCTGCACCTATGTTTTTGGTGAAAATTGTCAGAATCAAAATTCAGCCACTTGCTGGGTGCAGTGGTGCACACCTGCAATCCCAGAATTTTCGGAGGCTAAGGCAGAAGGATCACAAGTGCAAGGCCAGCCTCAGCAGCTTTACAAGGCCTTAGACAACTTAGTGAGACTCTGTATCAAGGTTAGAAAAAAAAAGATAAGGGAGATGGGGATGTGGTTCAGTGGTTAATTACTTCTGGGTTCAATCCCTGGTACAAAAAATAAAAAATAAAAAGCCTCCCACGATAATTTCCTTACCATTTAACAGCCTTTGCCAACCACGATATTGCAAAGCCAAAGGCATTAATTTAGTCTTTTATTTAAAAACACCATATCTCACTTAACTACCAGCTAAAAATTCACTCCAAGATTCTGTGACTTTTTATTGCCTTGCTTGTCAGCTATTTCTCATTAAATTTCTGTTGCCAGAGGAGTTAAATATCCTGGATACCAAACCATTTATCCTTCTCTCTGCACTCTACTTTCCACCAGCAGTGGAGTCTATAATTTTATTTCATTTCCCAGAAAGGCACTGCAGAGATTTTTCTGATTCTCTGCAGTTCACAAATTTTTGATCATACCCAACTTTAAACCCTCTTTCTTTCTTTCTTTCTTTCTTTCTTCTTTTTTCTTTGTTTTATGGATCATAAGTTTATTCATTCTGTTGTTCTGACTGTTGCTTTCTTTGTACCAGTCCTTAGACTACTATGAGCAAATAGCAGGACAAATCTTCAAACCAAATATTTCCCCATTATGTAAATAAAATGATGTATCACCTTTTTGATACATCACCTATAAAATAAAACTTTGTAGGTTGCTAAACCACAACATCAATTTCCTGTTCTGATCCTCTGCCCATACTGATTACCAAACATCTCTTCTTACCCAACTCAAGCCTTGTAGCAATTCTGCTCTTCCAGATATATGCAGAGAAATGGTTTGAATAGAGTTCATGTCCATAAGTTATTATATTTAGCATATAAACAGAATTTTATGATTCCACCCTTACTTATGAATTCATTTGCTATAGTAGATTGAATAATTCCCATTACCAACATTTTATAGTTGGATGAAATAAAATTCAGAGAATAACATTTCTAATTGCCCAAACTAGATTCTGCCTCTGTAAATACATTCATTTTTTAAGTTCTGAAACATGTATTTTCCCTAGTCTGCTTTGAAAAGCAAATGCAGACTTAACTTTTACCAAATACTCAATTTTAATTACTTTACTTCAAATGACATTCAATTTTGGCAGATAAATATGACATTAATTTAATTGCATGATTTCACAACTGAAATCTATTGGAGTTCTTTGTTTTCCTAACTCAGGGAACATAAGTGCAGAGAGAGTTCAAATTACTTGTTAAGTTTCACACTCCTATTAAAGTACATCTACTATGTTTTATAGGCTAAAACAATATTTAGGTATCCAACTACCTTTTATTACTTATTTGCACTTGGAGAAATTATTATCAAATATTATCTACATCATTCTTTATATGCTGCTTTTGAAATTATATTTGTTATCTACACATTGTATTACATATATGATATTATTATTTTGTTGTATCATGTATTGGATTTATATATTTGTGAATTATAAAGAATCAGAACACAAGATCTAAATTTTCAAAATTGTTTAAGACTCTTCTAATACTAAAACTTATCATTAGACATAATTTAAACAAAGCATGTGTTTCTTAGATATTTTCAAAATCACCAGATTATATTTATCATAAAATGTTGAAAAGACATGGAAATACCAAATCAAAAGTTTAAGGTCACCCTTAATTCTTCCCTTCAAATAAAACCTTTATAAAACTTTGGTTTTACTCAATGTTTTGCCTAGTAAAAAGCAGTTTTTTGCACATACTAAGACTCAATGGACATTAGAAAATGAATGAATGATGGATGTTAATCCATAGGAATTCTAAACACAAATTAGATCACTGTATATGTATTTCTTTTTAACTTGTCCTTTTTTCACTTAAAATATTCCTAGCAATTACATATATTCAGTATCTTCATGCAATACAATTTTTATAGCTGAATCATGTTCAAGTCATTCAATTGAGTGAGTTACCTCATTTTAAATCTATGAAAAGAGGTTAACATTTTTTGAATTAGTATGACATACCTCTCCCTGACATTGCCCTGCTTCAAACCTCTACTGGATCTTTAGAAGTCCAGGATCCTCCACAACTGGAGATGATGTGCCCATCTGGCCCTATTGCCTCTTGACTTTTTCTGTTGACCCCAACCTAATTTCTTCCAGAGATATTATGTACCATTTCCCAGGAGTGACACCATGCTCTCATTTTGTGGGCCCTAACGCACCCTCCTCATTCCACCAGGAATGCTAGTCCTACTCCTCATCTGAGAACACATGTGTATCCTTCCAAATCCAAATCCAAGATTTTATTACTAAATCCTGTATCACAGTGGTCTTCAGGAATCAGCATAAACCACACAGAACAAGAAGTTGAGTAGAGATGAGGAGAACTGAAGTTTTATGTCAATTCAGAAGAAAGAAAAGAACATTTTGGTTTGAGTGAGCAGCCAACCCTCTAGACAGGGTTATTTTCCTGTTGTCCGTGAACAAGAAAAAGCCATCTAAAGCAGCACATTCTTTTCTTCTCTTCAGGAAACAGTGGAATTTAATTCTTCTCTTCTGAGGCCCCAAGTGATAGGAGAATGGATTGGTAGAGAAAAAAAGGATGCTGAGCATGTGCTCTACCACTGAGCTACATCCCCCACAATTTGTATATGGGGTAAAAAATGGGAATTCATAATCCATGTGAATCAAATGTTTGAAATATGATATGTAAAGAGCTTTGTAATGTTTTGACCAACTAATAATAATAAAAGAAAATGATGCTGACCCACTAGCTGCTGAAATGCTGCAGCCTCCAGTTTCAAGAAGTAAAAATGACCAATGGGAAAGCGAAGACAGTGGCTCTAGCCCTGCAGGAAGATATGCAGAGATGCCTTCCAGGATTCTATGACTGGTCACTACAAGATGAATGGAAAATAAACCCAAGTGCAGGATTTTGATGAGATACCTTATAGTAATTTTATATAGAAAAACTGGTAAGCTTTGTGTGGGATAAAACATTTAGTTAGATTTAACTTTCCCATGATGTGTGTGTGTGTGTGTGTGTGTACTTCAAAACATCACAGCACACATAATAAATACATAGTTTTACATGTCAGTTTAGAGTGTCATTAGGCTTGCTCTTGGTTTGGGTGTTTTTCTTCACATCTAGGTGGTTACCATCTCTTTGCTACTAAAACCAAAAGGGAAAATAATTTCAAGGTTATAAGCTGTTATTCAAGACCAACTATAACACTGCGCAGCAAGTGGCTGGCTGTTAAGACTTGTAGAGGGGAATCCTGAGGTATTAGAATGATGTAGTTAGTCATCAGGAAGAAAAAAACCTTAAATGCATAATATACTGTAAGAAGTAGAGTAAATGTGAAATATAAGAAAAGAAAAATCTTGCTTTAGAACTATTTAGGTTTATAGTTGAAAACTATGATTGAATATAATTATCCATAATATATTTAATGTTTAAAACTATTATAAACTTGAAAGTACATATAACTCTTATTCAGAGCCCTGATGCCCAAATGGTGGCAAATTTGCCTTAAGCATCTTTATTCTGGTACAAGTGAAGTAATGTTGAGATGTCCAGATCATATTTACTAGGCACAGCATATTCAAGATTATCTTGGTTTTGTTGTTGTTGTTTTGTAATATCATTTTGAGAGTGCTAATCAAAGCAAAATGAAAACTTCAAGGAAGTTGAGGTGGAAAGCATTATGGGAGGCCTGGCTGACACCAAATTGAGAAAACAGATTAAATATTCATAATTAAAATGTACCAAGAACTTGTAATAGGAACTTTCTATGTCATTAGCTGACCACCACAAAAACCTTGCTCCTATGCATAGATCAGCCACACTAACTTGCTATTGCCTCTGTTAAATTTGGCAGCAGCCCATAAATAATACTTTTTTCTCAAAGAGAAAACCATTTTCTACAATGTAAAAACTTTCAGAAGTTCTTTGCTTTGACTTATCACTTGGCTGGATGGAAAGAAGTTCAAAATACTCATTAATGTGCTTCAGGCATATAGAAAATTGATTCTATTTCCATGAGAAATAACTTTTAAATTATATAAATACTTGAAGTGTCCTATATAAGGAGGAGAAAAACATTTTTAAAAATCCATTTATCTTCTTCTGAGAAATGCCAGATCAATTTCACCTATCAATGAGGGTAATTTTATTTTTAATATAAGACTTGTAACATCCACTAGACCTTTATCTTTATTCATTGGTAGATATTTAGTTCTTAAATATAAAATAGAGAAATGTCAGCTTTCATTTTGTTTTTATTTAATTATAATAATAATCTGGGCTATCTTACTGCTTCTATGTTCTTCCTAGCTTCAGTGAGGAGGCTCTTATTCTATTTGGAATGCTGAATAAAGGGTAATCCTAATTGAATCATTTTCTGCAATCCTAATTGAATCCCTTCCTCAGAAAACTCACTATTATTAGTAGTAGTATTAGGGATTGAAACCAGGGGTGCTTATCCACTGAGGCTCATCCCCATTCTTCTTTTATTTATTTATTTATTTATTTTTTAAATTTTGAGACAGGGTCTCCTGAAGTGGCTCAGGGCCTTATTAAGTTACTGAGGCTGGCTTTGAATTTGCAACCCTCCTGTCTCAGCCTCCTGAGTCATTGAGATTACAGGCATGCAGTCTATGAAGAGCTTTCAAATATTTGTCTTGGAAAGTTTCTTTCACTTTTATTTTTCTTTGTGTTTAAGTTATGGGTTCAGACATACCTATGAATATAAGAAAGTGGTGAAGTTCTACCTTGATGTTCCATTAGAGCAGAAAAAAAAATATGTGCACATCTGAATTACATGTACAGAACAGTGGTAAATTCTGTTAGAAACTACATTTCTCCCTTTTCTAATTCAAGACAGGATTTCTGTGTTTTTGCTAATAGCTCACACAGAATTTGGCTTGAATTGGATGAATAAGAAAGTGTTGTAGATAAATTTTTAATGGCTGTAGAGTCTGTACCTATAATATTGGTCTTTCCCCTTAAATAGTACTGAACATGTACAATAATTTAGCAGTTTTAAACATTAGCAGGCTGAATGATATTCTAGACTCCTCAAAGAAAATTTGATTTTCAAACCTGACTTCTTCCATTTTTCTTTCTCCCACTGGGGCATATGGTTGTTGTCAATAGGCATCTGTTAAAGGAGTGATGTAGGTAAGGACTGTTACTAGACATCTGCAAGGTAAAGCTTATTCACCAGCTTATTAACTTATTTTCTATCTTTAGTTGTTGCCCGCATCCCTTACACATTTTTTCCTGCCATCTATTGTTCATATTTTTCTCTGAATTGTTGTTATTACAATACTCCATCTTTGGCAAGTAGCCAAATTTCCCTTTCATGCAGAATGATGAAACATGACGGGCTGAATTGTCACTCTTATAGATAATTAAATAGATGTTATACTAAACCTTGTGAGTCTTATGGGTAGAAACTTACCTGAAATATTTTCTTAGAGAATATTTTTAAAATAATGTATGTCAATTAAACTTTTTTCCTTATCCTCCCTCCTCCAATTATGGCATTGTACAAAAAGGTTCAAAAATTTTGGAACGTGTAACTGACACCTCTAATGGTTCAGTGCTAGTTAAAGTGAAGGCAGTTGCAGAGGTACTATGGAGAAACTAACAGAAAAGAACAGGAGACACTAATATGACATCCATGACCCCTAGCCATTCTCTGGATGGGACTCAAGAGCTCTGTGAATCTCTTAAATTCCATGCAAAATGTTGTATTTTGTGTTGATGGACATTTTTCCACTTAATCTTTTTTTGACATTCAAATTAATAATTGAGAGAGCTTTAAAGAAAGAAATTAAAACACCTGAACAAGAGAAGAAAGGGTGTTTATAAAAGTGAGGGGGATGTGTTGGGGAATGCTTCAAGACTTCCTGTGTTTGTCAGATACCACCTATTACAGACAAGCTGTAGGTTGTCTGGCCAGTTAGTGGGAAAGCATATATACCTACTGCACATGAAGAGTTATAAAAAATGATCACATGTTTACAAAATAAATATAAACAAAATTTTTCATAATCCTATGTAATCTTATTTTAAACAATCTTAATTAGACATTGCAATAGCCATGTAATGAATTTCCTAAAATGACTTGTTAAATCTTAATGTGAGTTTGCAAATAGGCTCATCAAGCCTTGAAAACCTATTGAGGCTCCTTTGAAGCTGAACCACCTTATTAAAACAAGAATAATATCCATAAATATTATAGATCTGGTGAACTGGCTTTGTAACTTAGCATTGCTATTTGATTTTAAACATGCCATATAATTAATAGAAAACTTATTATTTAAAAATGTAGGTTAAATGTCCCTATAGAAACTAAATTTACTTTCTGTTAAGAAGTTTCCCTTTCTTTAAAGTTCAAAATGACTTCTGATATTTCAGTTAATAAAGCTAGGAAATGCTTCCTTTCCAGAGAAACAGACCAGCCAAATTACAAATGTGTGACATAAATTTAAGAGGTATTAGGTCATATGATAGGAAATGAAGCAGGATAAGAAGAACAAAGCAGATCAAAGAAAGGGTACTCCTTTACATGCAAAGACCAAGAGCAAAGAAATTGCCCTAATATTGTCATATTTTTATTATTGTGGACATAATACAAAAAAATGTAAAATATGACAAAGAAAAGTCAAACTTAAGTAATTTAGAAATACTCTAACATGAAAATTTTAAGTGTATAAAATATTGATTAATAGTGGTAAATCTGCCAAAGAAATCCAATAGAGAAGCCTTAATATCCAAAATATACAAAATTTGTACCTCATGACTAACAAATTTCTTTTAAAACTAGAAATATAAAGCACACACTTACTCCAGAATATCAATGAAGTTATTTTCATAGGGCTTAAAATTTATTTTAAGGTGTTTAGAAATACATTAATTTATTTGTGTAGAAAAACATGTCTCAGTTCTAATAATTATTTTGTAAAACACAGTACTAGTTATCCATAGACCTCATGTGTGTTAAGCAACATTTGAGGCTTACTCCATATCTAGTTCTTACAGACCTGTGCCATAATAATGTCAAAAAGATGTGTTTTAATGAGATTAAAAATATACTTGCTTCAACCCTCCTGAAATCATCTTGATCATTGCAGGCTAATGCATAGAAGTTATGCATTTATAATCTAACTTTTATTCTTCATCTTTTTATTTTTCTTCTTTTTACTATCAATCTTCCTATTTACCTGGATTTTCTTATCTCTCATGTTGAAGACATATGGATACCCTTAATTTTGAATTTATTTAATGTGTTTGTAAGAGAGAAAAAAATTAGTTCAAAAAGAAAAAAGTCAACTTGCTGAATATTTACTGAACATTAATAGCAGATAATGTGCTAGATACTGGGTAAGAGAATTGTGAAAGAAAAAAAATACTGTATTCAAAATATTCATTCTTATTTGAATACTGTATTCAAAATGTCATTCAGGAAATGAGAAAGAAAGAGGTGAAAAAAGGAAGGAAAAGAAAAAGAAGAGTCTTGCTTCTGCAATTCAGCTCCCACACTGCTAGGCACATAATAAGCATTTAATAAGTGAAAATTCACTAAATTGATTATAAAACATTGTATTTAGCTTTGTTTAAGCTCTTCTACATAAAAACCTAAGTACAACAGCCAAGCATGAAACTTTATGATCTCTTCAACTCCCTGGGCTTTAATATGAAGGGAACCACTTAATTTCTAATTGGAGTTAAGAAAAGAGATAGATTGTTTCTAAAATGCCATGAAGGTGCACACTACAAGCTCAGGATCTAGTTCTTGAGAGACATCATCCAGTTTTCTACCACCCAGAGACACTGGGCCAGATCAAACAAATTTTACCATTCTGTGCTCAGGGACAGAGCATGAAGCAGAGTGGAGCAAGGTGGGAAACACGGGGGAGACTGGAGACAGGAGGTGGGATGGGTGGGGGGCTGGGAGGGGTTTCACCAGGACAGATAGGCCCATGGGGGCTGAGGTAGGGGAGTTTGGCCACTAAATTTAAACTTTTATGTTTCCATTTACCCTTCTAAACCAAAGCAAAATGATTCTTTGAATATATTAATACCAAACAGAAATATTGACTGCTGCTTTTTTTCATAAGGCTTCCCAAAATATTCCCTTTCTTGTTACGTTGGAAGCCATGCAAATCTTCAGGATGCCACCTGGTGTTCTTTGAACACATGATCCATTAAATTACCACTTAGAGACTGCTCTGTGTTTTCTATCTTGTTTCACTTTATCTTTTTTATAATCAATTTTTTAAATTTATATATGACCGCAGAATGCATTACAATTCTTATTACACATATAGAGCACAGTTTTTCATTTCTCGGTTTGTATACAAAACGTATTCACAGTAATTCGTGTCTTCATACATGTACTTTGCATAATAACATCCATCACATTCCACCATTGTTTCTAACTTCCTACTGCCTCCCTTCCCCTCCCACCCCTCTGCCCTACCTAGAATTTGTCTATTTCTCCCATGCTTTCTCTCCCTATCCCACTATGATCAGCCTCCTTATATCAGAGAAAACATTCAACATTTGGTTTCTTGGGATTGGCTAACTTCACTTAGCATAATCTTCTCTAACTCCATCCATTTACCTGATAATGCCATAATTTTATTCTCTTTTATTGCTGAGTAATATTCCATTGTGTATGTATGCCACATTTTTTAATCCATTCATCTACTGAAGGGTATTTAATTTGGTTCCACAGTTTAGCTATTTTGAATTATGCTGCTGTAACATTGATGTGGCTGTGTCCCTTTAGTATGCTGTTTTTAAGTCCTTTGTGAATAGACTGAGGAGAGGGATAGCTGGGTCAAATTGTGGTTCCATTCCCAATTTTGCAAGAAATCTCCATACTACTTTCCGTATTGGCTGCACCAGTTTGCAGTCCCACCAGCAGTGTATGAGTGTATCATTTTTCCCACATCCTCACCAGCACTTATTGTTGTTTGTCTTCATAATAGCTGCCATTCTGACTGGAGTGAGATGAAATCTAAGATTTGCTTTATCTTTATGAAAGCATTATTATTATTCTTATTGCAGCAATGAGGAAACCAAGTCCCAGAGTGTTTGTTTCTCTATTCCAAGGTTGGTTACCAGACTCTCTTGCTCCAATTTCTGTGCCCTTAAATGATTTACAGCCTCTCTCTGCACAAGAGTTCCAGGATTGAGACCTGGAAAAGGGAGGGCCAGATGAAGGCTTGGAGAACTGTCGCGACCCCTTGCCCGCAAGGAAGACGCAACTCAGGAATCTTCTTTCAGCAGTTTATTCAGGCCCTTGATATTTCTTCTAATTCCTCTCTCGTCGGATGCCCCTTCCAGCCTTAATAAAGCATCCCAAGCCCCAATGCGAAGCTGCCACGTGGAACTTTCTCACAGGGTGCTGAGAAACCATGCACCAACTCTCCCAAACAAGGAGTTGTTTGTTACAGACCACAGTGGAGCCAGCGCCATCTTGCAATGGCGACCATAATCTGCAGAAACGGCTCACCACAGTTCCCCCCTTCTGTTTTCTGAAAACAATACAGGCGAGAGTAGAGGTCCTATCCCACTGTGCAGAAGTGGCTGCATAGTATGGCTCAGTCCTAAGGAGGGCCCTTCCCCAGATCTGAAGCCATATCAGCCGACGTCTTTTTTCGTGGGGCGGGGCGTGGACATCAAACCCGCATGCAATAGGACATGCTCTCCTTGAGGTCCACTTCAAGGATCACTCAAGTGCAGTGCCTTGCCTCGCATCCTGTATCGTGACGAAGGTGGACGAAAGGGGACAGCTGAGGCTGAACTGTGGCTGTACACAACGACAAACGAGTTGACAGCACCCTGAAAGAAAGGCACGGACTTTAAGGGATAGAGAAGCATTAGTGTGGAAACCCACCTGCGTGCAATGGCAGCAAGACCGGCAGAGTGCAAGGGCTTTCCAACACTAAGAGAATAACGAGGAAAGACATGCCGATCCCAGTGCAATGTTATAATAACTTGGGGTGCAACGACCATGTCAAAGATTTACTGTTTAAGATGCGCAAGCCAGACTTGAGGTGAATTGTCATTTTCTAAAGCTGCAAGAGCTTGGATGATCATAGCCTTATCGTGAGCATTGTGGGCCTTGAGGCGACAGAGAAACCACAAACAGAGAAACATACCGAAGCAACACATTGCACCAAAAATGCTTACCCCCACCCACTCTTTAAAAAGGAAAAAGCAGAAGATATCCAATTGGTGAATTGACCCAAAGTCACGGGATCAACACGGGTGCTATTCAAGACAGCAATCTGGGTTAGTTGAGACTGGATCATGTCTTCTGCTTCCATGGACCAATTTCCAGCCAAATATTCGCCAATGATGTGGGAAGCATTTCTGGAATCATTAAATCTGACAGAGGTTATGTATAAATGTGCACGTTGGTCAATACAACCCAAAAGCACTAAGTCAGCCAATTTTTCTACCTGAGCTTGGAGTAAGTCTATTCTTTGGTTAGCAGCTAAAATCCCTGACAAAATATGTTGATTAATTGTATTTTGGGATTCAAGTATGGTGGAAGTTTGTTGGACAACTTGATTAATAGTGGCAGCAGTTTGTACTTGATTGGCCATAGCCACTCCGGCCATAACCGCTGCAGCAGCAGATATCGCCACGGCTGTCACTATAGCCGCTGTGATCCCAAAATCTCTGCGGACTCTAAGTAGCTCAACAATAGGGAATTTATCAGGATCCGCAGTGACCGGGATTGGGACAAAAGTTGGAATTTTCATAAACACTGCTACAGTCCAGGAACCATTCCAACACTCAGATAAGAGACAGGTAGTATGAGAACAATCCAGCATCCCCAATGAGGTGGCCTTAGCCAAAAGGAATAAGAAGGGGGATTGGACACAGACCATTGCAGGAGGCAATGTGGCATTATACAACAGAGAGTTGAATGAAACAGATGTAAGTCTATTACCTTGTTCACTTTCCCTAACAGTACCAGAAATATTAGCCAGCCAACTTTTGGCTCCTACCAACTGATCCAGTGCAGAAATATCAGCTGAAGCCCCCTTTTCATTGGAAATCAGCCATTGAAACCAGGACCAACCTACTCTTGTAGAGGAGCTGGCACTATTGTTAAAGTTATAAACATACCTATCAAGAGAGGGGGAAAGGGAGAAACCTTTAGCAACTTGATGTTTCTCCCAAGAATGATCCTGACAAGGTGTAAATGTTGGGGGGAAACCAAGATTAGGGGAACAGTAAGGAGAGGCCTTGAAATGAGTGGCATTATAAATACTACTAGAAGAAGGAGGCACTGGGATTAGTACCTCGGAGATAATAGCCAAGGTAGTTATGTTAAGAGCAGAGCTGCTGTTTGCGGGGGTCTCTGAGCCTGATTGCTTCCCCGAAACTCCCTTGTTCAATACAGCACTGATAATGCTTCCTGAGACCTGATTGGACCACAATGGGTCCTCCCAGTTAGTCAAATTTTTGGTCTTAAGGCTAATGCAATTAGCGTTTCTAAGGCTGAAACAAAATACTCCTGTGAGATTAACTTGAGATTGATTAAAAATTCTCTCCATGTCCCCTCTAGGAGAGGCACAGGGAGCAGACATCTCACATGAGGTAGAAAAAAGAGTGGAGAGGACACTAGAATTACCATGAACCGGCATCGGCATTGGCCATGCCCGTGTCACTGCCCATCACTGCATTGGTGTCGCCTGTGCCATCGGCACCAGCACCAGAGCCAGAGCACTTAGCAGAATGAAGATCCTCATCACAGGATTGTTGTGGTATCTCTTGTTGCTGGTCAGTTGATGTCGAGACTCTTCTTGTCAAGCGTTCAGGGACCCACAATGGTTCCGTACGATCCTGGGGAAAAACACATACAGATCCTCGTGCCCATGTCAGCACGGGGTCAGGGCCATTCCATTGGCCCGTGAGAACATCCTTCCACTTAACATAGCCAATCACAGAGGGCTGAGGGGACACATGTCTATCGGCTGCAGAGCAACCATGAATATCCAAATTCAAAAAATTAATGGTAAAGAGAGCTAAGGACAGGCGTTCTTTAGGAGTGTGTTCAGCTCCTATTCCCCCTTTTTGTTTTTGTAAAGTTTCCTTTAAGGTGTGATGAGCACGCTCAACAATGCCTTGTCCTTGAGGATTATAAGGCAAACCATGAGTAAGTTGCACTCCCATAGTAGAACAAAAAGCTGTAAATTGTCTGCCAGTATAAGCAGGTCCATTATCAGTCTTAAGGGATGCAGGTGCACCCCATGCTGCCCATGCCTCTAAACAGTGAGTAATGACATTATGTGCCTTTTTTTCCGATAAAGCAGAAGCATGGATAATTCCAGAGCACGTATCAACGGAAACATGCACATACTTAAGGTTACCAAAGTCAGGTATATGTGTCACATCCATTTGTCAAACAATTAATGGCTTTAATCCCCGTGGGTTTACTCCATAATTAGGGGGATGAAGAAATGTGACACAATGGGGACATTGTAATACTATCTGCCGAGCATCCGCTCTTGAGATGGAAAAACACCTGCACAGCGTTAATGCATTAACATGGAAGTTTTGGTGAAACAACTTAGCCCCCTCTAAGGAGGAAGCCAAGCATATCAATTGACCTCTAGTGGCTAAGTCCGCACAGGCATTCCCCTGGGATAACGGACCAGGAAGAGAGGTGTGAGCCCTGATATGCATTGGATAAAAAGAAGCAGTGCGGTTAGAGATAAGCTGTTGAAGCTGAGTAAAGTAAACAGACACATTGTGGGCATCACTAATAGTTCCCACGGCCTCCAGGACTTTTAGTGCTTGTACGACATAGCTGGAGTCCAAAATAAGATTAAAAGGAAAAGAACACTGTTTAAAAACTTTAATAACAATTTGTAGTTTTACCCATTGTGGATTTCCAGGAGCAAATTGATGCTGGATAGGGGGAGAGTCATTAATTACGTAGGCTCCCATTCCAGACTTGGAACCATCAGTAAAAATGTTAACAGCCCCCGTGTTTGGGCATGGAAAGTTCTCCTCGAAACACCCCCACCGTACGGCGGCGGGTCCGGAGGATCTTTTTTTTTTTTTTTCTTCTTTCTGAGCTCCTGTTTATCTTTGTTCCCTTCTCCCATAGTTAAACTCCCTAGCTGCCGAGACAGTCTCCCGAGCTCCTCCTGCTCATCCTCCTCCTCTTCTGACCCACTTTTGCATGGGAGTGTGCGCAGTGTACTGAGATTTGGATACAAGCGTTTCCTCCCCCGTTTTTCGCTCTGCACATTCCCTTCCTCCTGAAATATTTCACTCCGTGCCAGAGACAATCGCCTCCTCCCCTGTTTCTCGCTCCGCACACTGCCATCCTCCTGAAATACGTCACTGCGTGCCGGAGATAATTGTTTTCTCCCCTGTTTCTCGCTTCGCACACTCCCACCCTCCTGAAATACCTCACTGCCTGCCATTTTTGATCTTTCTTCATGTAATTGCTCTAAAACTTCTTGTCCTTTAGTAAGTGCTTCCTGACATCTGCCATCTGCGAGGCAACTACGGATCATCTTCCAAAGGGGTATCACCCCACCCTCTAATATGCCCTGCTCAGAAGCAAAGTCAAGATCTGTGCCTAACTTATCCCAGCTAGGCAGAGTAAGGCTGCCCGAAAATGCGAACCACGGTGCAGCAATATCTGTCTTCTGTAAAAATCTCTGTAAAGTACTACGTTTCACTTTTAGGCCCTTGGAACGTAACAGGTTATCTAGGGCCAGGAGAAGCGGACTTGAAGATACGGCACCCATGACAAAACAAAAGACACACAAAAAACAAAAGTGAAAGTAAGAGCGAAAGTACACAGTGCAGCTGTAATAAGATATAATGCTCTCTCTGGCTTTACAGAGGAGCTGCCGCTTTGATAGCGGGTCCCAATTACCTAGGACTAATCTCCGCTTTGACCGCTGGTCCCAATTATCTAGGACTGATCTCCGCTTTGATAGCGGGTCCCACTTATCTAGGACTGATCTCCGCTTTGACCGCGGGTCCTACTTATCTAGGACTGATCTCCGCTTTGACCGCGGGTCCTACTTACCTGGGACTAATTGGTGCACCACCCCTGACTGCTGAAAGTTCTGGTTCCCGGGTTTTCAGCACCACTTGTCGTGACCCCTTGCCCGCAAGGAAGATGCAACTCAGGAATCTTCTTTCAGCAGTTTATTCAGGCCCTTGATATTTCTTCTAATTCCTCTCTCGTCGGATGCCCCTCCCAGCCTTAATAAAGCATCCCAAGCCCCAATGTGAAGCTGCCACGTGGAACTTTCTCACAGGGTGCTGAGAAACCATGCACCAACTCTCCCAAACAAGGAGTTGTTTGTTACAGACCACAGTGGAGCCAGCGCCATCTTGCAATGGCGACCATAATCTGCAGAAACGGCTCACCACAGAGAACCCTTAGATGCTCTTAGAAAGACCCCAGTCCTCTCTTCCTTTTATTTCACTCAGCATTGCTCTCTCATTCTGGCTGCCCACAACATTGTTCTCTGTCTCTCTCCCTCTAAATTATTAATTACTTAATTCAAGCTTAATTAGGTATATATGATAGCAGAACACATTTTGATTCATTGTATATAATTGCATCACAACATTTCATTTCTCTGGTTGTACGCAATATAGCATTGCACCTTATATGCAGTCGTACATGCACTTAGGGTAGTGATGTCCATCTCATTCCACCATCTTTCCTTCCCCCATACCCCCACCCTACCCCACCTTCCCCTTTGTCCAAAGTTTCTCCATTTTTCCCATGCTCTCCCCCCCATTATGCATCAGCATCCTCTTATCAGAGAGAACACTCAGCCTTTGGTCTTTTGGGATTGGCTTACTTTGCTTAGCATGATAATCTCCAACTCCATCCATTTACCTGCAAATGCCATAATTTTATTTTTTAATGCTGAGTAATATTCCGTTGTGTATATATACCACAGTTTCTTTATCCATCCATTTATTGAAGGGCATCTAGGTTAGATCCATAGTTCAGCTATTGTGAATTGAGCTGCTGTAAACATTAATGTGGCCACATTTCCATAGTATGCCATTTGTAAGTCCTTTAGGTATAAACCAAGAGTGGGATACCTGGTGAAATGGTGGTTCCATTCCAAGTTTTCTAAGGAATCTCCAAACTGCTTTCCAGTTTGGTTGAAGCAATGTGCAGTCCCACCAGCAATGTATGAGTGTGTCTTTTTTCTCCACATCCTCACCAACACTATTGTTTGTATTCTTGACAACTGCCATTCTGACTGGCACGAGATGAAATCTTAAGAGTAGTTTTAATTTGCATTTCTCTAGTTGCTAGAGATGTTGAACTTTTTTTTATATATTTATTAATCAATTATGCATCATCTTCTGAGAAGTGTCTATTCAGCTCTTTAGCCCATTTATTGATTGGGTTGCTTGCTTTTTTGAGTTCTGATCCTGTAGATTAGTGCTCTATGGCCCACTATTGTAGTCAGTCTCTTGAAGATACCTTCAACTCGCTCGACTCTCTTTTCCTTTGTCTTAGTTTCCTTTTAACAATCCAATTATTCATTCTGTGGTAAAACCAGCAAAGGCCGGAGAACCTGTGGCTCCACTGGCTGGTGTCACTGAACTCATGTCCTTCCAACTGCAGGTGCACACTGGAGCTGCCTGGTGAAGTTGCTGCCAGTGGCTAAACAATCCACATATCCACTTTCCTCAGGAATGATTTCACGTCTTCACTTCTTTCCTCAAATCCCCAACTCTTCTCCTCATCTTCTTCTCTACTGATGCTGCTGCTTCCTGTTTCATGGAGGAAATAGGTTCAGAGACTCTTCCTCCACAAGCACCCTCCTAGCACCACGGGTGGGCTTGGCTCACCAGTGCCCAAGTGGGTGCAGCTCACACTCCCACCCAAAGCAAGCCCCTCACTTGGTTCTAGATGCTTAGTCTCAGCTACTGTGCAAGCTGCTTATTCCCTGTGTCCGCCTCTATTCTCTCTGCTAGATCATTCCCATCAGCATAAAGCTCTGATGGGATGCCTCTCTACAAAAGGAAGCCTCCTCCCTGGCCCCAGCTGTCAATGCTCTGTTTTTCATTGTTCTTACAGCCAGGCTCCTCACTGCCATTAGTTTCTGTTCACTGTCCCCATCCACTTGTAATCTTTTCCCAATAGAATTTTATTTTCCTTACCTGTTGAAACCACCTTTATCAATGTCAACCAGAAGGCTTTTAATGTCTCCCATTGTCATTCCAATGACTTAATTTCTGCCTTGTGAAATTCCAGCATCAAGGCTCATCAAGGATCATCAAGGCTCAGCCCTCACCTAACATCAGCCTTTGGGAACCTATCAATTGTTTGTTCGGATGTGATTCTCACAATCCTTATCTGTAATTATGAAATTTAAGCTGCTAAGAAAACTGAAATGGTTTTGAAATTCCTGACAGCAAAACCAGATCTGAACACTTTAGATTCTTTATTTAACCTACTCAGTGGTGATACTGCTACATAACAACATAGAAAACTGCTGTAATTAATACCAAAGTCAAGCTTCAGACCCTCCTTGGAGTTGTTACATAATATACAGTTTATGCAGCTGAGCACATCCAGCCCCAAGGAATCTAGAAAAACAGTTATGGACCTGGAGTAGAAATCTAAGATTACATTCAGGAAGATAAACTTATTTGTAACTAGGCATGTTTTGATCATATATTAGCTTTGCAAAACAATGTTATTTTATGGGAATGAAAATAAACATTGGTGTTATGTTTATTTATATCAAATAACATCTTTAAGATAGTATATATCTTAATTTTGCATGAAACATGCAATTTTTAGTTATTGTATATAATTTAGGCAGATAATAATAAATAAACTTGTCAGAATCTTCATAAAACACCTGCTTCAAACAGTAATACTTGGAGAATTATTATTTATTACTAAAGGGGAAAATCTTTATAGAACTATAATTGTATTTTTGCATAAAAACAGAGTAATTTTGTTAAGCATATGATATTATTCAATAAAATATTTTGTTATCATTTAAGTTTACAGTATAAAATGCAAAATCGTAAATGAGAACTTCAATTGCTCTATTCAGCAGGCATATTAATCTAGCTACTTTCCATAGTGCTACAAATATTAGCTCTTTTAAATTGTCAAATTGTCTATATAATAGGCAATACTGTAATCTACATTACAGACAATGAAAGCAAGAAAAAAAAGGTAAATAACTTGTCCAATGTTATTCATGTTGAAAATAGATTTGGTTCAAAATAATATGTATGTCCATTGTCCTAATCCAAAGCTAATGGTGCCACAGTAACCCACGAATACTGTTATTTTAAAATAATTTGATTTAAAATAATTTTAGATATAAATTACAATTTGCATGTTAGATCTATCAACTGTGAAATCAAAACTAAAATTGTGTGATTTTTTTTGTATTACTTCTCAGTGAATAAAACTGGTCATGGTAGACTTTCAAATCATTACATTACTTCTCAGTTAAAAGACATACAGAAATGATGCAGATACCAATGCCATGACAATAAATTGGGACTAAAGAAACTTCTTCCATCAATTGACAAATGTACAGTTATGTTTTAACCATACTACTATTGAGTAAAACTAATTTTCTTTAATTATTTAAAGTTACATGGGTAGTAATTAATATATTTTTAAAATTATTTTAAAAGGGGTACATTTTTATATCTCAGCAATAATCCTTTATTTGTTGGGGAACCTAATTGGAATAGAAGACAGATATGAAATACATATTCATGTGTGTGCTTTCATATATTTTTCTCCTCAATTTTTTACATTGAAAAATTTCTAACCATAGAAAACTTAATAGTAGTGATTATTAATATTCACATACATTCCACTCATATTCATTAGCATTTTGCAATCTTTGTTTTCTGAGGCATTTAAAAACAAGTTTTAGATATTATCACTTATCAATTCCCTAAGTCTTTGGAATGCACTTCCTAAGAATAAGGATATATTCTTGTATAGCTAAAATATAATGATTATATCAAAACATTTAACAATGATGCCATAAGTTTTTTATATTAATAATAATTTTACAACATATTCAAATTTTCCCAGTAAGATCTTTTATGGGCTTTTGTTTGCATATTTATTTATTATTTTTCAGCTAGTGTTCAATAAAGATTGTGTGTAGAATTTAATTGTCAGGTCTCTTTAGTCTTCTGAAATCTAGAACAGTCCTCTGGCATTGTTTTCCTTCGTGACATTGGGATTTTGAAGACTACCTACATGTTAGTTATTTTGAAAAAAGTTCCCATATCTGTATTTCTCAAATTATTTCTTGATTAAACATTTTTGTAAACAATTATATAGTTTTATTATATATTTCTTCATGGTATTATATCAGGAGGTATATAATGTCACCTTGCTCCATAATTGGTGACACTCAGTTTGATTGGTTAAAGTGGTGTCTACTTTAGTTAAGTAATCAGAGTTACAACTCATTGGTAGGGCACTTTTATAGCATTCATGAGGTCCTGAGATTGATTCCAAGTACAACTAATGTTAAAGAGATTTTGCATCACTATGACCAAAAGATCTGACAAGAACAACTTAGAGGAGGAAAAACCTATTGTGTCTCATGGTTTCAGAGGTTCAGTCCATTGTTACCTGACTCCAAAGTTCTTGGCCCTAGATAAAGTAGAACATCAAGGTGGAAATGGGTGGTGGAGTAAGAAGGCTCAGGACATGAGAGAAGGAAGGAAGTTTTACAAACAGGAAATGATGAACAAGAGAATCTTGGAAATTGGGAAGAAAGAATAAAAAGGAGAAATATGAGTATATACAAGGGATTTTTATAGTGGTTTTTGAAACAAAAATTATATTGCTACTGGACACTCAAAACAATAATATTTAAAAGTAAGAATGATAAAGGAAATGAAGCAGAAGTAAGGTGTCCACACTTCACTCAAAGTGGTAAATGTTGATACTTATACAACAGTCTCCTGGCTTTGAGGAAACACATGTATATATTAATAGAAAGAACAGTCAACTAGGAAATTATGCAAAGAGGTGGACTTGAAATCACTATAATTATTGCAAGATGATTGGAGGAGGGGGTAGTGTTTTCAAATAAATGGTGCTTGGACAACTGAATACACACACTCAAAAGAAATTAAAGCTGTTATTTTTAATTTTTGAATCTTAGTGTAGCAGGTTAAAATACTTATCCCATGGCTTATATTTTGCTTGGCAATATGTGTTTTATAAATCAGCAAATAATTACCTGGACTTTCTATTTCTTTTAAAATATCAGAAAATCTATTAATTCTCACATGGCAACAGTTGGTAGGTGCAGAACATAGTGCCTCCTCTTTAAAGTGAGTGTTGGAGTTTTCAGGTTTCCCACACTCACTTGGAAATTTGTTAGTGAATTACCACAGGTTGTTTCAGAGAGATTCTATGACTCTGTTATCTTTGGGGAAAATATTAGTTGATCTGTCCATTGATTTGCATAACAGAATACATGAATGAAAAAAATTGTAAATTCTCTTTACTCACCACAAACAATGGTAAATATTTCTTCAGCTTGAAGATGGAGCCCAAGACTAAAGGATTAAAACAACAGCAACAGCAGCATAATAAACTTCTGGCAGCCATGCTTTCTCAGGATTCCTTTGAGTCCATCCACAGCCCTACTCTATCTGTAACAGAAGAAGGCATTGACAATGAAAATGATGCAATGGAGTTGCTGGGTAACTTTAAAAATTAATCATTTATCTCTTTCTTTTTTTATCTTGTATGGTAAAGTATGCAGTGGTTAAGTGGTTTTTGACAAAGTTTTGAATCATTTTGTCTTAGGAAAAAGAGAACATTTAAACATATACTTTAGATTAGACTAAATGTAAGAAACAAATGTTAAATGTAAGAAACAAATTGAAATCAGCTAAGCATGTGAAATATTTATTAGACTTTTTTTTGTGCTTTGTGTATGCAGTACTTTGCCTTCCGATACTTAATCAAGCTTTGTTGTGTGTGCAACTGTGATAACAATTCAAGTCTGTCTGCTTTATTCTCTGATTATAATTCCCTTGATCACACCTATTATCCTTAATACACATGCAAAGTACACATTTCAGTCCTCATCTCAAGATGTCCCTCTGTTATTTTAAGGATGCTTTAGAAAAAATAGAATAAAGTTGAAAGAGGCGGTTAGTAAATTATTGTTTTATGTGTTCCATAAATGACAGGAACCTTTGCAAAGATTTTTAAGTCTCTTCAGGGTCATTACTTTCATGAAAACTATTAATCTTGTATATATAGGATATCTTTTTATATGTATTAGTGAAGCATATGTATGTTTTGCTCCTGTACACATTTCTCTTATTTTTTCATTTATTGTGGCACAAGGGATTGAATCCAGGGCCTTTTGCATGCTAGGCAAATGCTGTACCACTGAAATACACCCCTAACTCCCCCACACATAGGTAGTTTTTAAATTGAGCCTCACTTTTGAAAATCATTTTTTCAAAAGAAGAAAATGAAATTTTATTTTAGAGAGTTAGCCATCTGTAACACAATGTGTTTTTAATTCAGTGATATCAATTTGTCCATATAAATATTTAAAACAATTTCTGAATTTTTTGTGACAAGATACTACTATATATAATTGGAAAGAGAAAAAATAAGGTAATACTTTGAAAGCTTCACATAAGTTTTACATATAAAATATGGAGTTCCAGGGGGAAAAAGAAATGTTCTAAAAATATTCTTTTCTAAATCACATTTCTTGATTTAAAGAGTCATTGGTAGTAAAGTACTTTCATTATAATAAATAATGCATGTCTCCATATTTAGACTTCAGAGGTGTTTTTACACAGTCAATAATGGCAGGTTCAAAATGGTTCCTGGTATAATAACTGCATGTTTTCCACCATTAGGGAGGTTGTACAGTGGCATTTTTACTTCATTTGCAATGAGTAATCTTTCTTTTTTGCATTTTTTAAAGCAACTAAGTCTTTCTCCTCACCTCTAAATCATTAGTGTGGTACATGTGCCAGATGTAGTCACAGTATCTGCATTTAACTTCTATTCAACATTCAATAAACATTTATTGAGCACTTATGTGCTAGTCTGAGCTTGTTCCTGGGGATATAAAAGTAAAATAATAATTGTCTGTTTGCAGGAACTTTGAACTCAAAGTACTCAAAATAAAAATGTAAATACATCACTCTGGTGGTGTTTTCTACCTGCAATAATTGCATATAAACGTGACATTTAATGCAGAATTGAGGGACAGTGATCAGAGAATGTGTCTTAGACATGCTGATTCCCCTGGTTAGTCCTGAAGGACAAGTAGGAATAAGATTAATGGGTGTAGTGTTGTCATTACTCCTGAAGGTTTGTTCACAGAGATATGGGCTCTTCTGTGGCTGGTCCTCTGTGTTGGTCAGTAACAGTGAAGGGTATGAGATGAAGGGATTCTTGAAGGAGACACAGGTTTCTTCTCAGAGCTGGTAACCCCTACATCTCAGCTGCTCTGTTATGATGTTTCTTGTTTTCCAACTAGAGGATTGGGTTTTGGAGAATATTTAATGATAAGCAATTCATAATTGTCCTTTGTTAATTCTTTTTTTTTTCACTTAGACATTTTAGTCTGTATACTGAGCAAGTTTAATATTTAAGTTTGGACTTTCTCTTTGTAATCCCACACATCTCAGCACAGGTTACTGGTGGAAGAATAATGTTCATTTCTAAGTTATAAAGTTTCCCTGTGATAACATGGAATGTTCTAACTCCACTGGACTATTCTCCAAATAGTACCATGTACATTTTCTTAGTTTTGAAACTGTTTGTAGAGTAACATGCAAAATACAAATGTTAAGTGCTTGAAAATTTATTTGATATCAAATTTTAGGACATAGGACTATTGTAAGATGCAATAGAGACATGTGATATTTCAAATATCTTTTTGAATTTATGATATGTTGTAGAATGAGCATGCTAAAACTTATGTGTTTTCAAGAGTTTATATCCTGATGTATATCAGGATATAACTGGCTAAAATTTTATTTATCATGCATGAGAAGCACTCTGTAAACCTTATGAGGTAATGCACAAGTGAAAGGTATAATTATTACCTAATATTAATATAAAAATG
Organism: Callospermophilus lateralis; assembly: GCF_048772815.1. NCBI lineage: Eukaryota > Metazoa > Chordata > Mammalia > Rodentia > Sciuridae > Callospermophilus > Callospermophilus lateralis. The sequence continues at coordinate 2,061,581 of NW_027514663.1, read as the reverse complement.
ATTATTTCTCAATAAAATTGGTTGATATAAAGGGAAACATTTTTTAGTTGTAGTAGTAGATATTAGCAAATCTGGAGATTCGTGTTTCAGCCAAGAAAATATCTAGCATTGTTAATATATTATTGATTAATAGTTAATTACTCATTTGTTTAATTGTATATATGTGGATTTCTTATTTAACTGTTTTAGGTATATGAAAATATTATACGTGGCATCTATAATTTTTAAAATAGAATAAGTGTTCTCTGTAAGATTGTTTTAAATACTGTCTATAGATCCATATTACAAAAGTAGATTAATATAATATTAATGCTACCTATCTGGTAATAAAATAGCCAAACTTGTAGAATTTTAATACACAATAGTTTTAAACACCTTGGAAACTGATTCTGTAATTATGAGACATTGAATAATATATCTGGCATATAACCTCAAAACATGTAGTTCTCAACCACAAAACAAAACATTCTTAAATATTTATGTTGGGAATTAATGGCCACAATGAGTAAAATATTTTATTAAGAATTTTTCTTAAAAATTATTAAAATCTAGACAGGCATAGTGGTGCATGCCCATAATCCCATTGATTCAGGAGGCTGAGGTAGGACAATCAGAAGTGCAAAGACATCCTCAGCAACTTAGAAAGACCCTAAACAACTTAGTGAGACCTTATCTCAAAATATAAAAAAAAAAAAAATTGAAAGGGCGGGTATGTGGCTCAGTGGTTAAGTGCCTCTGGATTCAATGCCTGGTACCAAATTTTTTTAAAAAGATGTATTGAAATCAGTTTTTTTAAAATATGGTGACAAGGAGTCATAATAGAAAAAAAACGTAATTTATAAAAATAATATTTATTCCATTCTTCTCAAAGAAAATTTTTAGGGGCCTCGTTAGATTAAAAAATTTTTCAGTTTGTAAATTTGAGCCAATTTTTATTACATTGCACGAATTTATCATCTTATTCTAGTTGAAACTCAAATAGCTATTATGTGTTTGAATTTTTCCATGTGATTTATTCTGATTTTTATACATTTTTTAAATCCTCAGAATTATATTTGACAGATATAACTAGCATTCTACAGATTTTAGTATGAAATATTACTTGTAAAAATTTTTAGGCTTTCTTAGAATTAATGCTGAGGCATATATCTAAAAGTCACATTCCAAAGATGCTTAAAAATAAAAACATTTGTCATGCTTTATGTTTTCCATCCTTAGCTCATAATTATATAAAATTAAAAATATATTTTCAACCCAAATAAAGTTATTACAAACAGATATCACCTGTTTTAAAATGAGTAATCATGAACAGTTTATAATTATACAGATTATTTTGCTGAATGCAGTCATTGAATTTCTGTAACCTCAATATCATGCCAAATTTTGTAAAATAAAAACTTAATTTGTTAGAGGGACTCATTATCTTAAGGCATTCTTTTGGAAAGTTGTTTTACATCCTGATCAACCTTTCAGAAAAAGAATATTCACTGTTGTTTTTTTTTTAAATCAAAGACCCCTTAAAACAAAAATCTCCCCATCTTTGCAAATTAAGAACTCACATTTCACTTAGTGAAAAATGAATGTATTTTCTCAATGATGTCAAAATAAAAAAGGGAGGGGACCCTAAATGTTTTCTTAAAAATTTTATATATATAAAACTGTCTGTCTATAATTTAAGGTATATAGAACAGCCTGAAATATAGAGTACCATACAAATGCACTTTTGTCAATTTTTTTTCTTTTGAGTATTGATGAATGGAACTATCAGGATGACAAAAAGAGTTGTCACTTTAAAATGAGGATTAAAAGATTCTTGACAAAAGTGTGAAGATTTTGAAAAATTAAATCTGTGTATCCTTCAATATTGTCCATAAGACTGCTGAAAATCTTTATTGGGGGTAAAAATGGGAGTTCATAATCCACTTTAATCTAATATATGTAATATGAGATGTCAAGAGCTTTGTAATTTTTTAAACAACGAATAAAAAAAAAGACTGCTGAAAATACTATATGTAAAGTTATTCAATACAATACAAAAATGATTTAATATAGAATTAGTACATACTGGAGAATAACATACCCCAACATGTGTTGTTTTAAGATATAACAAATTTTTAAGAACCATTGAAGTTAGTGCTCTAAATCTCAGATACTGATAAAATAACTTCCAAATTACCTCAATCTGAGTAGGTCTCACCTTGAAATAGATGATATTCTAAAAAAATTCCAGTAATTATTCTGACTGTTGATGACCACAATTAACCAGATTATTGAAAATCTACACATGTACTTTTTTTTACTTTTCACTAAATTAATCTGCATTTTTTAAAAAATAGGACTTTATAAAGAGGTATGAAAATATCTTTCACATGCTAAATAGTGTTTTCTCCTGGTAAGTCCGTGTTTTACAGTAACAGTCCTATGAATTGTTCCTCACTACAGAGTTTTCACTTATGTTTTTGAATCCTAATTTCAGCTGTCTTTGGTGCCATCTCTGCCTGCACAAATGCCAAGTGAGTGCAGGTTGAAGTGTGGCCTTTGAGGAGCTGAACATGGCCCTGTGCTTGCCTTGCTATAATCCAATGATGACATTTGAGAAAATCCATTCAAACACATTCATTCAGCAAGTATCATGCAACTGCTCAGTAAATTGCACTAGTTCATACTAACATAAAATACTAGTAATAATGCATCTTACATTTTCTAATAACCATGACCTCTTTGGGGTTTGAGAAGAGGGTGAAGAGGGGGAATGTTTTTTCCATTGAGACCCAAATAAGTTGTAGCTTTCTGACAGCTCTCAATTGTTCTATTCATTCACTCACTCATTCATCCATTCACAGACTTATTAATTTCTTAAATGTGTAACTCTCACCTCCAGAGTAACTATCATTATGTTTATGGGAGTTCATATTTGAACAAACATGGAAGTTTTGACTCCAGGAAGGTAATTTTTTAAGATTTGGTTTTCTTACAAATCATCTGGGGAGCTCATTTAAGTACATTGTCCAGTGCTCCCTGCCCCCATTTTTTTTGGTTCATTACATTTGGATATAGCCCATCAATCTACATTTTTTCTACAGGAATGTCCTCCTCCCTTTCTGTAGATTCCATTGCAGGGGATCTGTAGAGCATTCAGAAACCCTAACCTAGTATTTATATCCAGTGAAAATTTTTGTTAGATATAATGTACTGGAAGTGAAGAGGATATTAGAAAGTCTATTTTTAAAAAAAAAGATCATAAAATAGAGGTTTCTGAGATAACCAAGCTCTTTCAAAGCTGTCCTGGAAACAATGAAGTCTTGCTAACAAACTTTCACTAATGCAGTTTATATCACCTTTTTATCCCTCTTGCTGATATATTTTTACAAGATCATTTGCTTGTAGTAGAGGACTTATGAAAGTTATAAATGATTCTAGCATAAACCTGAGAATTTTTTTTTCTTTCTGATTCTATTTTATCATCAGATCATATTAAAATCTTACCACATTTACTGTGCTTTTCTTACATGTGACTCAGCTGTCCTCCTCATAGCCTTGTAGGTGGATTTCTGCTTGGCAATGTTTTCATGTTGCATCCTATTCATTGTTTAATTCTGTTTCTTGTCAACAGAGAATCAGAACATTTGCAAATATAACTAATGTTTGGAGGTAGAGATTGCCCTTTAAATAAATATAATAGCTCATTGTATTACATGATTTACTTTTATGGAGTTTAATAAGAAATGTTGTGCTTTTTTTCCCCTGTAAGTTTGTTTTCCAATGGTAAAAGTAGATTAATATCCAGAATTAAATCAATAATTTACAAATAAAACCTAAATCCATAAACAAACTCTTGCCAATGTCGCTTCATCTCAACTGTATACCAGGTGAAAATTTCTTTATTTGTGAGATAGCTGTTTGTCATATATTTGTAGTTAGTAGAGTTGCTTATTTTAATATATGCTTATCAATTTGAATAAGTTACATATTGACTCATAGCAATGATAGTGTGCTTTATCATGTTTATGCTACTTTTCATTGAGTATTTTGGCAGAGCTGCTGGGCCACCATGTGATGTGGTCTTTGTGGCCTGTAGTCAAAGAACTGGGCTAAAATTCTAAGACCCAAGTCCAGCCTTATTCCTTTCTCTGCTAGTTTTAACATCTGAGCTACAAGTAATTACTTTAAATACACTAGTAACAACTTATGACTCTCATACTCCAAAAGAAAAATGTTATACTGATAACATTCCCTGAAATGTTGTATTAATTTTGGAAGTTGAATATTCCCTGAAAGTGCTATTATTTTTTTTCTTTTTGTCATGGCTAACAGGAATATTGAAAAAAAATGATGCTAGATTTTATGCAAAAATGCTTTCTTTCAAATAAATTGATATTTCCTAACCCACCTACATTTCAGGTAGATACAAGCAGAAGAACAAAAGAGTTCCTTTAACTTTGTGCAATTGCCTACTGACAGTAAAAATTTATGTTTCTTAGGATATAGTTAAAGAGTTGGAGAGAAAGCATGTGAAGCTATAAATGTATTTGCCTGCCAAAATATTTAATAAGTAAGTACAAAGTACTCCATCTCATTTTTTAACATGGATATTCAAACAAAGGTAGACATTTATGTGATTTGGTTTTGGTGTAGAGCAAATTACTCTACTGTCTTTAATTTTCTTGCTTATAAATGTAAATTTCTAGGAGAAAAGAAAAATGTTTTGTGCCTATCCATGTGTCGATATGAAAAAAGTAGAAGTTGGGGAAGCAATAAGAGGAGGAGATACAAAAGCAAAAAAGTAGAAATTTGTACTCTATGTTTATATGCTTCTGTGTAAATAAAGTCATAAATATGTTGAAAATATTTAAGCTTTAAAATTATATTGGTATCATATATATTGATATATGCTTTCCAATTATATTGATAAATTATATTGATATTATAATATATATTTATTTTCACTTTCCAATTATATTGATACATATGCACATATTTAAAGTAGCACAATTATGATTGTTCTACATTAATACACTGTATAAGCAAATATCAACCAAATTCAAAAGCAGTGTTAAATATTGTTAGGGTTTTGTTTCTTTTGAAATAAACTTGCCCTTTTTACATATTTAGTAAAAAGGTGATGTTGTATTTCAAGATGATTTGTTTAGCTACGTTAATGATTTTCATATAATTTAGACAAATCTGAATTTTAATGGAAGAGACATTTGAAATGGTGCAAAGTCCTAGTTTTATTATATTTTTTCTTGGTTGAATATGTGCAAAGGAAGTGTAATTAGTTCAGCAATTATTTGCAAATTAACATCAAATTCAATTGTTATTAAAGATATTATATGGATCTTACTGAATTATTTAAAGTGATTGTATAAATTATAGGCATTTGTTTAGATTTTTATATATGACAATATCGTTGACAACTTTCTCAACATCTCTGAATAGAAATGTTAAAATTTTTGAAGTTGAATACTTGAATATGCATTATATATGCAAGAGTGGCCACAAAACTTGCCAGTTATTTTCATCATCTGAGAAACAGTAGCTTTTGTCATAAAACTAATTCAAATCATTTAATATATATTTTATTAACACATTTAAAAAATTCCAAATGTCTAAACTGGTCCTATGTGTGAATTTCTTTTGGAGTGAAAATATGAGTTTGTTTTCAAATGTCTTATTTTCTATTATTTCAGAGAGAAATATCCTTAGAAATAGTTAATGTAGTTTTTTTATCACTCTAAGTCTTTTAATAGCAGAATACTAAGGAGTACAAAAGGAAAGAGATGACAATGTTCTAGTGGAGATAAATTAATTCTCACAATTTTAATGTGTTTTTCAATTTTTTGGTTTCTTGGGACAGAAAGAGTATTTAACCCCTTGTTTTAATATAGGCTGAGTTTGCTTGTATTATAATGAAAACTTATGGAAATATAACATAAAATTTCTTTAAAATTCATCTTTTCTAGGAGTTTACTGGTTTAACAGCTTTTCTTTTCATAAGTTCTGTCATGTTTACTTTTTAATTACTGACATTTAGAAAGAACTGTGTGTTTCAAAACTTTAATGTAGAGTAATATTAATACAGTAAAACAAAATTAATATTAATTATCTTACAAAAATAATTTTGTAGAAACACTAAATAGCAGAGTGTTAAAATTAATAAGAGAATGAGCTTTATTTGTAGATACATAACCCTTGTTTCATATTTCATTAGTGCTTCTAATCTATGATTTGAGCATAGTAACTTTCTTCCTGAAGATATCAGACATCAGAAAAATGGGAGTAATAAAAATACTTAATGAGTTTTGTGAAGATTAGATAAAATAAAACATAGATATTTCTCAGTTATTAGATAATGAATTAGAGTCAGAAAAAAATATGTTACTAAAATTTATATAATTTTATTCTAATTTCTCCCTTTATCTGGCTAGTACATGAAGAAGTATACTACTTGTAAAAAAAGTAATACCATAGGAATTCAGGGGTTTAAATATTTAGTCTTTTATCATATATATCTCACCTAGACATGCTCCTTGTATTTAGAACTTATTTCAACAAATGATTTTTTCTTCTGAATATTTGTCTTCTAAGTTCTTCTTTTTTTAATTATTTTTTTATTTATATATGACAGTGGAATGCATTACAATTCTTATTACATATATAGAGCACAATTTTTTGTATCTCTGCTTGTATACGATGTATATTCACAACAATTTGTGTCTATATATATGTACTTTGGATAATGATGTCCATCACATTTCACCTCATTGCTAATCCCCTTTCCCCTCCCTTCCACTCCCACCCCTCTGTCCTATCTAGAGCTTATCTATTTCTCCCATGCTCTCTCTCCTTACCCCACTAGGAATCAGCCTCTTTATATCAGAGAAAACATTTGGCATTTTTTGGGGGGAAGGGGATTGGCTAACTTCACTTAGTATTATCTTCTCCATTTCCATCCATTTAGATGAAAATGCCATGATTTTATTTTCTTTTATTGCTGAGTAATATTCCCTTGTGAATGTATGCCACATTTTTTTTTATCCATTTATCTATTGAAAGGCATCTAGGTTGGTTCTATAATTAGTTACTGTGAATTGTGTGGCTATAAACATTGATGTGGCTCTGTTCCTGTAGTATGTTGTTTTTAAGTCCTTTGGGTATAGACCAAGGAGAGGAATAGCTGGGTCAAATGGTGGTTCCAATTACAATTTTCCAAGAAATTTCCATACTGCTTTCCATATTGGCTGCACAAGCACTCTACCAACTGATCTATATTCCCAGCCCCCTTCTTCTTTTCTTTTAAGGATCACAGACAGTTTTCTTTAAAGGCCATATCATATGAGCCTACATTTTCCTCAAAGTGTTAGAACAATTCCTGCCCTGTTCTCCTATTTAGAGACAGTACCTTATTATAAATGACCACTATCCTGTTAAAATTTTTCTAATAATTTAACCAAACAAATTATATTCAGCAATATGAAATATTCAAACTTTAAAAAAAATTATTAAAAGCTAAAGCCGAGTGTGGTGGCACATGCTTGTAATTCCAGTGGCTCCAGAGGCTGGGGCAGGAGGATCTTGAGTTCAAAGCCAGCCTCAGCAATAGCAAGAGAATAAGCAATTCAGTGAGACCCAGTCTCTAAATAAAATGCAAAATAGGCTGGGGATGTGGTTCAGTGGTGGAGTGCCCCTGAGTTCAGTCACCAGTAACCCACCCCCTACAACCCACCATAAAAATCTAAAAACATGTATCTGCTTTGCTTTTATAGCATTCATTTTTGTTACCAGGTTACTGGCTTCTCTGATTAATAGTCATGGATACTCTGAGGTACTGTGTCATTGGGAAGATGGTCTCTGGTTTGTAGAATCATAGAGACTTTCTAGGCTCCATGAATCCCAACTTATAATGGGAATAAGAACTGCAGTATTGCAAGATTAGCTCAGAGAAGTAACATTTTCCAAAGCTGTACAGGCTGTGTACTGTTTTTGATTTTATAAGGCATTCTTTCATCCTCTGACAATGCAGAGAATCTGTACCCTCTAATGTAATCAAAAGTATCAAGAGATTAAAAAGGCAGAATGTTTCTTTTTTCAAGTTTCAATCTGATGTTCTTATCTTCTCTTTATGGACTTATGATCTGAAACTTTCTTTAATAGCATTGTTAGTATTTTGGTGGCTGAGTTGAGGACATATTTTATAGAAATTAATTTAAGATAGGAAACATATCTCTTTTTGCCTAATACAAAAGGGCCAAATAAGCTCTAAGCATCTCAGTTTTGATAAGAATGTGGGAGGCGTTATTCTCCACATAAAATTTTTTAACTAAGAGAAAGAAAATCCTAAGAGCATACATTAAAAAAAGAGACAGTAAATAAGATAAAAATCCCAAAAGCAATTTCCTTTTCCAATGAAGTTTAGATTATTTGCTAATGGAACTATTCCTTTTTCAGTCAAGAATCAAATATGATTGTTTCTTTAGAAATGCTGTCTTTCTTAAAACACTCTTGCTTACCATAAAGAATAATGCCATTATAATGTATACATTTATGAATTTTTATTGACTTCCTAACATACATTATTGCTTTCTCTAATAACCAGGGATTTGTAATACCTCAGTATAAAAAATGAAGGAAACAAAACAAAGCAAGAAAAGTTATATGTTTATATGTGCCTATTATTAATCTTTTAATAGCATTAATATCTTAACATTCTAAGTACCCTTTGCATTCCAGTGTTCAGATGCTTATGCAATCAGGTTGGTTTCATTGTTTGGTTTCTCTCTCTCTCTTTATCTTGAAGCTGTATGTGTCTACATTGCCCAGGTTCATCTCAAATTTCTAGCCTCAAACAATCTTCTCACCTCAGCCACCTACAGGCAAACATCATGCTACTTGGCTGATTTCATTGTTTATTACCTTCTTGACAGCAAAAACTTTTAGAAATTTGAACAAATAACTTATGCTTTGTTGCCAAACTGTTGGCATAAGTAAGTTATTATAAGCTAATTTGAAGGCCTTTTTAATATCAAAATTTCTGGAGCCAAATTTCCTTTAAAATACTATTTAGTTTTGATTATTAAAAGACAGTTATTCATGTTAAAGAGCATGAAAATACAGAGGTAAAAAATGAACAAATAAATGTTACCATGTAATAATTATTCTTCATGTTTGAGTGATGTTTTTAGATTTTTAATATAGTATGAATATGAAATAACATTAATATTTCTAATTCACTATTCACTATACTAGGTGCTTTCTGTACCCTATTTAGCAATCACAAAAATGCCATCAAGCAGGCAATCTTTTTATCTTCATGCCACAGGCAAGGAAAAAGGTCCTTGAGGAACAAAATTTACCCATGTTACATAGTTGTTATTAAAGAATCAGTTAGCTAAACCTAAATTATTAAATACTAACTATGCAACAGTGCACATTAAATACACATATATGATAAGCAAAGTTTTTATGATAAACAAACTCATGATAAACTTTTAGAAGTTAACATTTGCACCTAGTCAACAGAATGACTGACTTGTCCCTTTCCATTAAATAATTTTGAAATTAGACAAAGTATATGAAATCAACTTTTCAGGCACTTGATGAAAGACTCAGTAGAAGACTTCATCCTTCAGAAGAATGATATGAGTGATCTGAGTCCTTAATTTCACCCTCAGTTTTTTCATGATATCACATCCAGAACCAGCTTGTATGGAGGTGGAAGTGCAGTGCTGGCGAAGAGTGGGGCTCTCACAGAGCTGAGGACTTGGGCCTGCAGTCTGAGGCCTCTGAAGGCGCTGGAATTTGTGGAACAGTGCCAGGAGAAGAAGGCTGAGAAGATGCTGTTGACTGAAGTCATAAGAATGTTCCCCTTGGACTTTTGGCTGAAAACTGGTCTGCTTTTGCAGCAGTTTTTGTAAATTCTAAAAGAACTGAGGGAGGGCGTTATGTGTTTGGCAAGTGGATAGAGAAATTGAGACCAGACTAAGCTAGGACTCCTTTGAATTCCACATCTGAGAGAATGAATAAATCTCCAGGAATTCCTTGGGCATTCAGAGGAGACCTAGGAAAGTCAAATATTGAAGGCTATTCCTAAGAGTGAGGTAAAATTTAAATAGAGACAGTTAAATATTAAAGAAATTATAGCTACAAAGTTGAAGTAGATCTGCCATTACTTTAATTCCTGACAGAACAAAACTCAGCAACCCTTAGAGAAGACAAGCCTTCATACTAAGATGCAGCCACAATACTTATCATATAATACAGAATTACTAGTTAGGAAAAGAAGGATAGTGTGACCCAAAATATACCAATAAAGAAAGAATTTAATATAGAGAGATGTGAGCCCTGGGTTCGATCCCCAGCATCACTAAAAAAAATCTATATCTATATCTATCTCTCTCCCTCGAGATAGAGAGAGAGAGAGAGAGAGAGAGAGAGAGAGAGAGAGAGAGAGGTGAAATTTGGATAACAAAAGATTTTTTAAAGAAAATTTTATACATATTTTATGCATTTAGAGGAAAATATTATCCATATTTTGTGCATTCATAATGGTAAACAGATGGGAAATATTAGCAGAGAGAATAAAACTAGAAAAAGGACCAAAGGGATGTCTAGAACTGTATAGTACAATATTTGAGGGTTTAAATATCAGTACTAACATATAATAATATAACATATTATATAAAAGGAAGGATCAAGAAAATTGAAGATAAGTAAGCAATACAGCTAAATGGAAGAGCCCAAGATAAAAAGAAAAAGGAAAACAAAATGAGAAGAACTTCAATGGCCAGTGAAACAATATAAAATATTTTATCAGAATTTCAGAAAGAAGGGATAAACAATAAGAGAAAAACATATTTTAAGAGATATTATCCTCTTTTGTTTCTAGTCTAAATTTGGTGAGCAATATAACCTGTAATATAGGAAGTTTTGAAAATGCCAGGCTTAGCAAACTACACCTAGGGCTGGGGAGGATATAGCTCAGTTGGTACAGTGCCTGCCTCACATGTACTCCAGAAACCCCCCTCCAAAAAAGAAAAAAACCTAGCCATATTACCATCCAATTGCTGAAAGCAAATAATAAAATTTTAACAAGCACAAAAGCATTTGCAGAATGAAGGCAGTATTATTAGTGGAACAGCATATCAAAAATAATTAAGGTCAAAAGAAAAGGAATGACAGCTTTAGGGTACTGAAAGAAAATAAATGTTTTCCAGATTTTTATAACTAGTAAAAATGTGATAAAAATGTGCTTTAAGGCCTGGAGATATGGCCTGAGGCATTGCCACTGGTTTTGATTACCAGCACCAAAAAAAAAATGAAGAAGAAAAAATTCAGTAAACAAAAGCTGAAAGAATTAGTTATCAGTAGACTGTACTTGAAGAATTTCTTGGAGTCCCTCAGGATAAAGGGAAATGATCCTAGATGGAAAATCAGAACTCTAGGAAAGAATCAAGACTATCATAACTGGTAAATAGATGAGTAAATATGTATTTATTGGGGGTCTGAATTTGGTGAACAACATTACCTGTAATATAGGAAGTTTAGAAAATGTCAGGCTTAGCAAACTACACTTAGGGTTGGTGATAATTTGTTAATTATTAAAAAGAATAATTGCTTTAAACACAATTACACGCAATGTAGTATAGGGTTTATATTATATAAGGAAGCAAAATAAATGATGAGTAGCTCAAAGGATGAAAATAAATGAAACTATATATAATATTATAATTTCTACATTTTATAACAAGTGGTGCAATATTAATTATAAACAGACTATAATGTTGGGAATGCATTTCTTTAATCTCACAAGCAATCACTAAAATTAAAAATAAATCCAAAAAAGGGGCAGAGAGGGATAAGATTACATAAAGAACCAGAACCAATCAAATTTACAATAATAGATGAGTGAAAGGAAGCCTACTAGAGAAAGGAGAAGGGGAGGGAAAATGGAGGATCATGAACTGATCTCAATTTCCATGCATGCATGAGTTTGTCAGAATGAACCCAAATACTATGAATAACTATAAAGCTTTAAGAAAAGAAATTATGAAATGTTATTCCTAATACTGTTACTTCATTTATCCTATTATGGAGAAAATTAGCCATTTTAGAAGAACACCATCCTTTGATGGCTGTCATCCAAGATAGTGAAACGTTCCTGTAAAAAGTTACTATCAAAGACGAATAAAAGTAAATGCAGATATTTTACATTAGATCTTGTAGAGATATATACATACACAGAGATGCCTAATATCCTAAAACCAGCAGTTTTGTTTCTGTTTCAGTCTCTTTCCATTATGTAATTGGATACTTTTTAAGGGATCTTTCTGCTTTGCATGGAAAAAGAAAAGATTAAGAGTATTTGTATTTCTTTGTCAAATGGACTAGCCTTGGAATGAGAGAGAAGATGTGTTGGGCATTATAAAATGTTTTTGCAATTTCAAGTAGGAGTTAATTGTGAAATTATAGCTTCATACTGAATAAAAAATTTTCTTTTAAGGAAAAAAATATTAAATACAAAGAGATTCACCTAAAAAGCTAATAGAGGACATAATATGATATACTACAAAATATTTAACAAAGAATAGCAAAGGAATCCAAAGCTGTTGTGAAATTAGAAAAGAGAAGGATGGTAAGCCTATATTCAAACATATTAATTATTATGTTCATTATAAGTAGATTGCATATAAAAATTATCAGAGATTGTCTGTATGGATAAACAAGTAAGACTCCTATGAAAACAATAAGATTTACAGCTTAAAGACCAGATAGGTTGAAAGGTAAATATAGAAAAAGATTTATGTGCAAAACCTAGGCACAAGAAAGTTAGTGTAGCAAAAGGATAAAAAAGTGTATTCAACAGAAAAGGATAGCAGTTCTAAATAGGTGTGCATTTAAAACAGATTTTCAAAATACATGAACTGACAGAACTAAAACAAAAATATAACTGAGTAATTAGAGTTGGATATTTTAATTGCATTTTTCTGAATACTTGATAGGAAAAGTAGACAAAAATCAGTAGATTTGTAGGAAACTTGAACAACACTACCAGATCTTATTGTCAATTACAATTAATAGTACATTACATCAAATAGCTGCCAAACACATATACTTTTTAAGTACAGGTGATACATTCATCAAAATAGAACATGCTAGATTGACTTTTCTATATTATTACCAAATTATGAGAAAGACAAGAAATCAGTAACAACAGGACAAATTATTTGGAAATCAAACACTTCTTAATAACACATTAGATAAAGAAAAATCAAAAGGGAACTTAATAGTTCAAACTAAATAATAATTAAACTATAACACTGGAAATTGGGGAATGAGGTATTATAGCTAAAACAGTGCTTAAAGAAAAAATCCATTATAAAGAAGAACATTTTAAAATCATTGATATTTGTCTATTTTTAAAAAAGGAATGAAAGTTAGATTAATACAAATAAGTAGAAATAAGGGAATAATATAAATATAGCTAAATCAATTAAATAGAAAAAAATCATAGCAGACTATTAGTTATACCCAGACTGGATAATTCTGAGTAACATTGTTAAAGAAAAAGATAAAGAAACACATTTCCAATATCAGCAATGAAGGACAGAACCAGACTTTATTACAAATCATATAGACACGGAGGACAGCAAAAGATAATTACAATGTTATGCCAACACATTTGACAACTTACAAATAATGGAAATAATTCTGTCAAAGCACACCATGTCAAATAGAAAACAGAAGAAATAGTTCATCTAAATATTCTTATGTATATTGGAGAAGTTGAATTTGCAAGCTAAATCTTTCCCAAAATGAAGGTTTTAAGCTCACATGATTTCATTGATGAAGTCTATAAATATTTAGGAAAAAAATAATGTCAAAATGTAACAAACAGTAAAAAAATATAGAAGAGGGGACTATTTATTGTGAGATTGTGTGGAAACCAGCATAGCTGATAATAACTAGACAAGAAAAGAAAATAGTAAAGTGATATCACATAAACAGAGATTATATATTCTTAACAAAATATTATTAAATTAAATTCCTATAATTACATATAATCAAAAAATTCCCAGTGGACTTTAGAAAAAGAAAATGACTAATTCCAAATTTTATATGAAAGTAATGACCTAAAAAGAAAAAATAAAGAAGAAGGAGAAGGAAGAAAGAGGCGGAGGAAGAGGAGGCAGCGGAAGAGGAGAGGAAAGGTATTGGTGGAATTACAACATCTGAATACAAGATTACCTCCCCTAAGTAGTCATGACAACATAGAGTTGACATAAAATATACAGACAAACAGATCAGTGGGATGGGTTAAAGTCCAAAAGGTTCACACATATGTGGTCACTTAGTTTTCAACAAAGGCACGCAGGCACACTTTCCCGTATAAAAAAAATACATAGGAAAAGGAAAATACTTTCACCTCTGGTGCTGGAATAAATGGGTAAAGGTAACAAAAAGTTTAAATCTGACCAACTGCTTCATGCTATTAACAAGAACTACTTTCAGATGACTTATAGGCCCAAACAAAAACAAAGATTATAACACATCTGGAAGAAAATTTCAAATTTATAATGTTTTAGCAAGTAAAGATTTCTAAAAATTATAAGATAAAGAAAATTTTGATAAACTGGAACCCACTGAAATGATGATTTTCGTAATTGAAATTTCCTCTTCAAAAAATAAAACAAAAAAATAAGAAAAAAAATGTAAAGGCATGATTGGAGAAAATACATGCAGTATATTTGACAAAACCTGGATCTAGGATGTATTCAGAACTTCTATAAATCAGTTTTTTTAAAGGACAAATAACTTGAAAATATAGGAACAAGACTTCAATAAACACTTAAGAATATAAGAAAATGGGCAAGAAGCACATGAAGTGTTTCCAGCATCATCAGCCATCAAGGACATGCAAATTAAAACAACACTGAGATACTACTCCATGTCAGCTAGAATGGCTAAAATTAAAGACTCAACACAAAATGTTCACATGGATATGCAATAGTGGGAGCTTTCTGATGTTGCTAGTGAGAGTTTGGAGGAGTGTATGAAAGTTTCTTATAAAGTTTGATACGTACTCACCCTATGAGCTAATAATTCCTACATAATTTTCCAAGAGAAATAAAACATGTTCATAAAAATATTTGTATAAGAAAGCAGCTTAAAAATAATAACCTGAATAAGAAACAATCCAAATGTTCATCACCAGAAGAACCTAAAGAAGTCATGGTATATTTATACTATAGAATACCAATCAACAGTAAAAAGTGAATTAAGTACTTAATGCAGGTAACAGAATGGAGGAATCTCATTGCTATTGACTGAACTGTGTCTCCCAGGAGTCCATTTGTTGACACCATAACCCCAATGTGATTTTATTAGGGGAGAGGATTTTTAGGAAATAGTTAAATTTAAATGTATTCATAAGGGTAGTATCCTAATCAGATAAGATTTGTGTTCTCTCTAACAAAAAGAAGAAAAAGAAATCTCTCTTTCCTCATGCACACATGGTGAAAAGGTGGCCCAAGGGTAGAATCCTTACCAGACACTGATTCTGCTGGTACCTTGATCTTGGACTTCCAGCCCCAAGAACTGTGAGAAAATAAATTTCTGTTAAGAAACTCTATGTTATTTTTTAATGGGACACTGACCTAAGACATTTATAAGCTTTATGTCGAATAAAAGAAAAACACTAATGATTACATACAATATTAATTTAATCACAAGAAATTTAAAAACAAGAAAAATAATCAATGGTGGTAGAAATCATAATAAGAGATAAGGGACTGACTTGATACAAGAAGATTTTCTGGGGTGATGGAAATATTTTCTATCTTGATGCATAAATTTATGCAAGCTCATAGAATTATATGCTTAATCCCTATGCATTTTACTGCACATTTTCTAGAAAACAAAATATTAATTTTTATGCATGATAAATCATGACTGTGTAGTGTTATATCATGAGAATATTTTAGGAGTCAGAATGATATTACAGTTGGTATTGTTTCTGAAATGTAATGGTGATGATCATATTGAAATTTTGAACTGTAATAGTGAATTTGTCTACTTCTTGAAGTTCTATAAGTTTTTACCTCCTATGTTTTGATCCTGTTTTATTAGTGACATAAATATTAAGAAATGTTATGACTTCTTGAAGAATCAATCCCTTTATCATTATAAAATGCCCTTCTTTTTTCTGACAACTTCTGTTTCTCTGAAGTTAATGTACTTACTGCCTCTCTCTTTGTTTGGTGTTAACATGGTCTATCTTTCTCTATCCATTTTTTAAACCTAATGCATCTTTATATTTAAAGAAAAATTCTTATGGAAAATATATAGTTGACTCTTTGACTATTCTGGCAAATTCCATCTTTTAATTGATGTATTTAAACCCCTGATGTTTATAGTGCTTATTGAGGTATTTGAATTAATATCTACCATATTTATTTTTGTTTTCTGTTATCTGTTTTCTTTGTTCCTCTTATTATTGTCTTTACCATTTTTATCTGCCTCTTGTTTTTTTTTTTTCTTCGTTTTTCAATGTGTGGTTGTTATTGTTGTTGTTGAACCATCCTTGCATGCCTGGAATAAAACCAACTTGATCATGGTGCATGATCTTTTCGATGTACTGTTGAATTTGCTTTGCAAGTATTTTATTGAGAATTTTTACCATGTGTTCATTAAGAATATTGGACTATCATTTTCTTCTTTTTTCCATTTTTAATGTTTTTCTTAGTGCATTATTGTTACAATAGTGGGTTCATTTTGACATATTGATGAATACATATAATATAGTCTCTACTACTTGGGTTTTTTTTTCTTTTTATATTAAAAAATTATGGGTTTTTCCTTTTCCTTTTAAAAATTTTATTCTATTTTGATATATGTGACAGCAGAATGCATTTTATGTTTTTCCATTTTTTTTTCTCTCTTATCATATGAGTTATACTTCTGTTTATTCTGTTTAGTGGTTGCTGTTAGTTTGCAATGTACATTGATGGCTATTTAACTCACTTTCAAGTTATACCATACTACATCATGAGAAATGCCAGTGCTTTATAAAAATAATCTTAATTCCTCTTTCTTACCCCATGAATCATTACAGTCATCAGTTTAAATGTACATAAGCATATATACATATACACTTAACATAGATAAGCGTACATAATTTCATTGATTGTTTCTGTATCCTGTTTCATTTTGAATGAACTTATCTGTTAGATCATTTAAGACTAAGAAAAATCAGAATTTTTATATTATGTTTACTTATTTACTTTCCACTGCTCTTCCTTTCTTTGTATTTCTGATCTACATCATTTTTTCTCTGAAAAAATTCTTTTAATGTGTTGAAAGACGGATCAAATTTTCTCAATTTTTTTTTTGTCTGAGAAAGTATTTTTCCTTCATTTTTAAAAGACAGTTTCATAGGTTACATGATTCTAAGTCAGTGGGATTTTTTCCTTTTTCAAAGCTTTAAATATTTTACTTCACTTTCTTTTTGTTACCAGATTTCTAAAAAGTTGTATAGAATTATTATTCTCCTCCTTCTATGGAACTTTCTGTTTTCCTGTTTTTTTTTTTGAGATTTCTTCTGTTTTTTGACTTTTTCCTATTTGATATAATATGCCTAGGTGTGGTTTATTGATATTTATTCTGCCTGGTATTCCCTGAGTTTCCTGGGGTTTTGGCTTACTGTCTGACATTAACTTGGGGGATAATTTCAGTCATCGTTGGTTCAAATATTACATCTGTTCTTCTCTCTCTGTTTTTCCCATGATGCATATGTTACGTTCCTTTTGGAGTTGTTGTTTCACAGTTCTTGGATATTCTAGTCTGTTTTTTTTCCTCCTTGCTTTTTTTTCTGTTTTGTAAATTTTATTATATTTTTTATATTTCATTATTTTGTAAAATTTTATTATATTTTTTGAGCTTGGATATTCTTTCCTCAGTCATGCATCATCTACCAGTGAGCCCACAAAAGATATTTTTTATTTCTCTGACAGTTTTTTTTTTGATATCTAGCATTTATTTTTGATTTATAGAATGTCCACCTCCAGGAGTACATTGACCATCTGTTCTTGCCTGCTGTCTATGCTATACATAAAAGCCTTTGTAGATTTTTCAAATTACCAGTCTGATAATAACAACACCCTTCCATATCAGAATCTGGTTCTGATTCTTGCTCACCAGCACCCCATTTCTCTCTTTCTCTCTCTTACTCTCTCTCTCTCTCTCTCTCTCTCTCTCTCTCTCTCTCTCTCTCTCTCTCTCTCCTTAGTTCCTTGGGTTTTGGTTTTTGATGTTGCTTTTCCCTTTAGCATATCTTGTAATTTTTTTCTCTGCCAGATATGATCTACTGGGTAAAAGCAAGAAACTTCTGTAAATATGTCTTCAGTAATATAGTAAGACATTGGAGACAGGGGTGTTATACAGTCCTGTGATTGGATTGCTATCTTAAGCCCATGTACCCTCAACTTCACAAATGGCTCCCCATCCACCCATCCATCAGATAGGACCACATGGCTAAACATAAATTCTTTTTTTTCCTTAGAGGTTTTATAGTTTCAATTAGTTCTATGATCATGTTGAATTCATCTTTGTGTATGGTGGAAAGAATATGTTTAATTTTATTGTTTTGTGAAAATCCAGTAGTACTAGCACCAATTTTCAAAAATACAAATTTTGTTTTCCATTGAATTTGCTTGGCACTCTTCTTCTCAACTGAGCATAAATGAAGGCTTTTATTTCTGGAAGCCCAATTTTATTCCTTGATCTGTATGTCTGTCTTTATGACAATGCTACACTATCTTGTTTACTCTAGCTTTGTGGTAATTTTCCACTGTTTTAGTTATACATGACAGTAGACTCTTGATATATTTATACAAGCCTGGATTTTATCTTATTCTAATTAGGATTTCTGTCTTGTGGATGTTGAGATTCACTGTGGTGTATTTATATATTTACATAGGAAAGATATGTCAGATTCATTCCACTGTTTTTCCTATTCCTATTCTTCCTCCTTTCCTTCATTATCCTTTGTCTGATACATGGAACTTCTATTCTTAACCTCCCTCCTTGTTGTGTGTTAGCATCCACAAATCAGGAGAACATTTTATCTTGTTTTTCAGGGGAGTATTGACTTATTTTACTTAGCATAATAGTCTCCAGACCCATCAATTTACTGTCAAATGTCATAAAGTCATTCTTTTTTATGACTGAGTAATAATCCATTGTGTATATATGTCACAATTTCTTCATCCATTCATCTATTGATGAACATATAGATTGGTTCCATAGCTTAGCTATTGTGAATTGTGACACTACAAATACTGATGTGGTTGTATCATTGTAGTATGCTGATTTTAACTCCTTCGGGTATATACCAAGGAGTAGGATCAAATGGTGGTTACATTCCTAGTTTTTAGAGGATTCTCCATACTGCTTTAAAGAGTGGTTGCATTATTTTGTAGTCTTACCAACAATATATGAGTGTACTCTTTCTCCCACATCCTCACCAACATTTAGTATTACTTGTATTCTTAATAATGCCATAATTGCCATTCTAACTGGAGTGAGATGTAATCTCAGTGTAGTTATAATTTGCATTTCTCTAATTGCTAGAGATGTTGAACATTTTTTCATATATTTGTTGATTGATCATATTTTTCTGTGTAGTGTCTGTTTAGTTAATTTTCCCATTTATTGATTGAATTATTTATTTTCTTGTATTCCTGAGATAAATTCCTTTTGTAACCTATACAGCTTTTTCACAAGTTTCTGAATTTAGTTTGTTAGTGTTTTGTTTAGGATTTTTCTGTTCATAAGAGATACCTGTCATTTATTTCCTTTTTTTGGTCTTCATCTGGTTTTTGATTCATGCCACATTGTATGAGTTATGAGGCATTTTTCTCAACTCATATTTTTTTGGTGGAGTCTGTGGAGCACTGGTATTAATTATATAAATGCTAGACAGTGTTCTCCAATAAAGCTATCAGTACTTAAATTAAAAATATATATATATTTATTTTTTTAGTTTTAAGTGGACACAATATCTTTATTTTACATTTATGTGCCTCATGCATGCTAGGCAAGCACTCTTCCACTGAGTCCCAGCCCCAGCCCAGTACTTAGCTTTGTGGGAAGTTTATTTTTCATTTTTAAATTACCATCAGTCTCTACTTGTTTATAGGTCTGTTCAGATTTTATGTTTCTTCTTGAGTTAGTTTTGGTAATTTGTTTGTTTCTAGGAATGTGTCCATTTACTCTAATTTATCTAACTTGTTGGTATTAGGTTGTTCAGAAAATTTATTTTCAATTTTTTTTTTATTTCTGTAGGGTTGAATTGATGATCACTTTTTCATTCCTGATCTTATTTATTTAAGCCTTCACATTTTCCACCTAAATCAGATTAGCTAGAACTTTGTTAATTTTGATAATATTTTCACAAAACAAACTTTTGGTTTCATTTATTTTTGTGTAATCATATTCTTGATGATGCACCAATGAATATATCAATACCAACACAAAACAAAAGTTCTGTGGAATAAATGAGAAGTTTGAAGTTTCAGAAAATTCTTATGGGTTTAACTTTGGAAATAAGTAGAATAAAGGCAGAAGTTTAAATCAAAGACAAAGAGAGAATATATAATTAGTAATACATCATATTTTAAGAAACACTTAAATATTCTATTTCCTATTTATGCATCAAGACACATTTTAAAAAATGCAATAGAAATATCTACAGATAGAAATAGGAAATGCCTCATAACTCATACTATAGAACCTATATGGCATGACTCCAAAACCAGATAAAGACAAAAATTTTGTAAAATAAAATTTAATATATTCAAGCTTTTACAATTTTGTAAATAAATTTTACATTAATATATCAAATTTTGAGATTTTTACATACCTAAATTTTTGCTTTTATTTTTTATTGAGTTCTACATTAAAATTGCCACCTATGTTGACAATTTATAGTAACAAAGTACATTTACTAATTGGAGGCTATGTTACATTAGCAGATAGTTTTCTATGAAACTTTGAATTAAATTTAAGGTACAACCCTCAACTTAGTTTATTTATGACAGTTTCCTTAATACATTTAAGTATTATATAATTAATATATGTATATATAAGTATAAACAGGAAATCGAATTTAATTAAATTTATGCAAAATAAGGAAGCTTGCTGAATTGGTAAAAATGACTTATTTTATATATTATAATTGACTATTTTTTTCCTATCTAAATTGTAATTTATAGTCTTAACATACTCATAGCGATGTTAATAAAAAACAAATTTACAATTTTAACTTTCTTGATAATATGTTCAGCATTGCTGCAGGTTAGCCACCATATGAGATTTCTGTATGAATCATCATATTTAATTTTCATAAAAACCCTATAGAGTAAGTCATATCAATGCATTTTATAGCCGAGGCAACTGAGGCTCAGAGAAATCTAATGATGTGGACAAAGTCAATCATATGGTCAGCAGAAGAAGTAGGATTTAAATGCTAGATAACAAAACACAGTATGTACACACACACACACACACACACACACAATTTTTTGTCATTTTATATTCAGTATTTCTGTGTCATAGAATTTTAGTTCTGTCTTTTGTATAATGTATATAGCTGTTGTGTTTGGAAAACTCAGACTTAGACACTTATCCACTATTTGGTGGGTTTGCTGTTATATTTACTATGAATCTGAGAATATTTAGCTTTGTTTTGCTACCTCGTTTTATGTATAAATTTCCTACACTTTTTACTTTCTTTTTTTCCCTTAGTTTTTGTTTAATACTTACTTACCTCTGCCTTACTGATTTCTACTGGATTGCAAGTTTTATTAACTGTCCAAATTAGGTAGCCTATTACAAGAAAGAGAATGGTGTTTGGAGATAGAATGCCATGGTTTAAGACTCCCAGGTTCATTACATAGAAACGTACAACCTTTGATCCGACATTTCAGCTTCTCCTTTTTACCCTTTCCTCATCTGAAAAGTGGGACTACCATTCAGAGAGTTGTAAAAATTATAGTAACAGTATGGAGAATAGGGCTTGATGCATAGCAATAGGAAACATTTTGTGAATATTTGCTATTTTCCATCCCTTTGCTTTTCTCTTACTTTTTATTGATATGGAATTCAAGGATTCTGTTTATAGTCTATACAATTTTTAACATGCATTTTGTCCAGCAAAGTCTAAGTTTAATCAGCAAATTTAGCTTTGATTTGGAAAACCTTTGTGCTATTAATCCTTTCACACTCCTTTCCATTTTGATTATACTGTCTGTTTTTTCTGGGATATTAGTTCTACCTGGTATTTAAATCCTGAATTTGGCTTTTAAAGTCAAGGGGGTTTTTAGATTTACCAATTTATTTTCCATTATATTTACTTATTTCACTTTTTATAATTCCATTCTTTCTTGTGGATTCAATTCCCTCCTTTTGAAACAATTCCTTGAATTTTTTTTTATTAGGATCCTCACTTATCCATGCTCATTCTTAAATGATGTTTCAGCAAGTTGTACATTTGTAGGATGATAGGCATTTCTCATGAAGATTTGAAGACATTACTTTGAAGAAGTGCTTTGTGTTGTCTATGATTATTAAATCTTTTTATTTTTTATTTATTTTTTGTCCTTTTAGTGACTCTTGAGATTGTTCTCTTGGAGTGATCTTCTTGATTAAGATTCCATCTGTCTTAATCTCTGCCAAACATTTTTGAAAGAAAATGTAATCATGATATATTTCAAACATAAAGAATATTATAGAAAATAATCAAACCAATCTAACGTATTCACTCTTACTTGCAGATGTCACAATTTTGCCCTATTTGTGCTTTTTTTTTAAAAGAAAAATATTGAATGGGGTTAGGTTCCCTGTTCTTATTTTTCCAGTTCCTTTTCTGGAGGCCATTACTATGCTAAAGTTGGTTATATTTTTTCATTCCACAGTTTTCAGAGTCAAGGATAGACCTATAATAATGCACGTTTGTTTGTTTGTTTGTTTAAATGGACACCTATGGTATCATACTGTACATACAATTAGGAAAGTTTCTTTTTCAATTATTTTATTCTTCACAAATGTAGCCATATAAATGAACATACATCTACTCCAGTCAACTTAGCTGCTACTTATACTTAGTGTTGTTGTACGAACATTGCTAATAAGGTAAGCTGGAGGTAGGAGGGCCTAGGCCATCTAAATTACAGCTATTCACAGCAGGTTGGTGGAGCCGAGTTTAGGGGCATGTCACTGGTTGGTCAGGCTGATGTGAGCTGATTGGGCCATTGCTTCAGCCGGCAGATCCCATGGTGGTTGGGATCCATTGCTAAGTCAGCTTTTGATTGGCCATTTATGGTCTCCTCAGCCAGGTGGAAAGTCCCCAGCCACAGCTGCCATAAAAGGGGAGGGAGAAGGGAAGCCTGCTGACCCAATACGTGTAACTTTGTAGACATTGTTAAATTTCTCCAGCTTGCTTCTTTGTATAAATGTATGAATTTCTCAAGAATATGCATAATGCTTCTAAATTAGGGGATGCACTATCCAAATATATGAAAGCATTTTTTTCACTTGGCATGAGATCTAGAGGTGGCACTGATACCTCCTGCACAGGAGCCAGGAATTTTAAATACCCTGTATTGTGCATGATTGTTTTGGTTACTGAATAACTTTTCTATAAAAAGGTCATTGAAGCCCTTGTTAACACACATTTCTAAAAGAAGTATAATAGAAGTAAAA
Source organism: Callospermophilus lateralis (assembly GCF_048772815.1). Lineage (NCBI taxonomy): Eukaryota > Metazoa > Chordata > Mammalia > Rodentia > Sciuridae > Callospermophilus > Callospermophilus lateralis. Next base: position 2,037,824 of record NW_027514663.1, on the reverse strand, counting down.
TTCTGACCCATGTGGTATAAAAAGTCTTCAAATTTGGCTCAAATCATCCTCTTGAGATCTGAAGATATCACATCAATTTATGCTCATACCAGTATTGGATAAGTGTTTCTGTTTTTCTATGAATTAACTGTCCATGATAATATCAGATTTTTTAAAAAAAATCTTTCAGTTTTGTTATATAACAACTCATTATATTAAAATGTTTTATTTCTCTAAGGTTTATCATATTTTCCATTTCCACATTTATTTCTGTGGTGTTATGGATAAATTGTTTAGATATTTTTTCTGTTTTCTGATTCTTCCTATAAGTATTTGATTTGTAATTATCTTGACCATTGATATTTTTACTTTGAATTATTATATTTTTCTTATTTAGTAATTTTCTCCATTTTTAAATTTAAACTTATTTGTTGTTGTTTCCTCCCATATTTATCATTCTTCCTATATAATTTATGAATGTTCTTTTTATCTCTTTAAATATCTTAAATTAACTTACATTTAGTCTTTGAAGTGATTCAGTTCTAGTTCTTAGGTATTAATTCTCTTTTTTTTATTTGTTTATACTCCCTGATGGTAGTTGTGTGTGTGTGTGTGTGTGTGTGTGTGTGTTATAATTTTCAACTTTGATGTAATTTGGTGGAGAGTGAATCCCATTTACGCTGGGCTGAACATGTATTCAAAGTGCACTTAAGTTTTCCTCTTTTAGGACTCCAGGGGCCCTGATTGTTCTTTCATGTTAATTTTCCAGTCAGGATTTTCTCCCTATTTGAGCAATGAAAATCCAGACTTTACACCTGCTTATGGCGAGAGTCTATGTCCCACCTCTAATGATTCTTTTCTGGGGAGGGTTTCCAGCAGAGGACAAGTTTCTTTGTCAATTCCTGGTGCAATAGGGAGAACTTTTCTGGCCTCGGTTTCTAGTCACTATTTTACATTATTTCAACTCTTTAGCATTTCCAAGTTTATTCAGCAGACTATTATCCAAATTTCTTATCTATCCACTTTGGGGAATAGAAATAAAATGAGAAGCAACGTTCCCTTTTGTTCTTTTCAATATGATGATGATGATGATGATGATGATGATGATGATACCAGAAATTGAACCACTGAGTCACTACCAAGCCCTTCTTTATATTTAATTTAGAGACAGGGTCTTGCTGAGTTGCTTAGGGTCTCGCTAAGATGCTGAGGCTGGGTTTGAAATCGCAATCCTCTTGGCTCAGCTTCCAGAGCTGCTGGGGTTATTTGAGTTTATAAACCAGACATTTTAAACAAGATACTAAAATTACTAATAACTTTAAAACAAAAGGTTCTGGAATATCCTTGGTTAGTGTCTTGATAGTTCTAATAGTGTAAACTCTGTGAACCTGAACAACAGGCGGTGCACTGCTTGTGTAGTCTGCAAAGTAGCACATAGCTCTGGAGGCCTAGAGCCACCTGAACCAGGATCCAGGCTCCGGAGCAGATGGCGGAGAGAGAAGAGTGAACAGCATCTCCAAGGCATGCTGCAGGGGAGGACCTTGCCAAGCTGAACTTTACTGCACCATTTCACGGGGGATGTCAGTGTTCAGCTCTTGTCCTCCATGTTGTTTCAACCTTATGGCATTTTAAGGTTGTCGTCAAGAACCATTAAGTTCTGTGACATTTAAAACATTTATAGTAACTTCAGTTGTAGGTATGATAGATCCCATCCACAAAGGATACAAAAGGTACCTTGAAATTCCCTTACACTGCTAACACCAACCTCATTCTGGTATCCACAAGTTCCTTTATTAAACTTCATTTTCTTATTAGGCTTTTACAATCCAGTTTTGATTCCACATAAAATAAGAATGCTTACAATAAGATTTCTTAAACCTAAGTTTTTAAAAAATTACTTTGTACTTTACTTAGAGATTCTTTCTGCATATGTGAAACATATTCATATTAATAATATATTTTGTTAATTTACTGAATTTCAATGTATTAAAAGATCCATGGGGGAAAAAATTGTGCTTTCCACATACTGATTAAATATTACTTCAAACTATATTATTTCCCTGCAGGGTAAAAAAAGTTTGTTAGCTTCTGTGTTTTGTAACTAACTTGTTATCCATTTATAACTGGCATTTTAGTCAGGACTTAGTTTAGGCAAATAATTTTACACTGAAAAATCCATTAACCTTCTCTGTGGGGGAATCATTTTCTTGTATATTAAATTGCCTAATTAACTGATCCTTTGGAAAACTGATTCTGAGCTTGATTCCCAAAAGCTTAACCAAAATGTTTCTGTCTTTAAAATAAAGTAATTTCAGATTTCTTCATAAAGAACCAGATTCAAATTATTATTTTTTAGACCAATAATGAGACTGCCTTCTCAGGAGGTAATCGACTCATCAAAACAAATTGTTATAACATTGTATTGGTATTTACTTACTGCGTGCTCACCCAGATCCCATAGGTACGTAGAAAACAAACAAACAAACAAACACTTTGCACAGGGGCTACCAGAATGTGCTCTTGTTTTCCTTACAAATGGAGTGCTATCAAACAGTCCTGGGACTCCAAAGTATGACTTTGTCAAATCAGCTTCCTATACCAATAGGGAATATATGGACTTCCCAAAGAATAGTTGAGAGGCTACTTTCATTTTGCTTTCTACTTAATATGCAGTCCATAATGATAGATATTTTCTGATTTGCTCTTTTGTTCTAAGGCATAGGAGAGATGGAACCAGTCCTGACCAGGTGCCCAGAGCATAAACATCACAATAATGGGTAGGGATGGCTGTTTGCAGATGGGGATATGAAGCGAAGAATTATGAACAGATGTAAGTTGGTAATGAAATATTTTAGAATATTCTCAGCTTTGATTTTTGGCCATTTGAATAAAATGCCCTTATAATAGGAGAAAGAAAAAGTGGAAATTTCCTACTTAAAATATGAACATATGCTACAAATCCTCTGGATCTTTAGTTGCTTTTTTTTTATGACTCTGACTCTTATCTATTTGTCCTTCTCTGTCAGTTATGAACTTTTTAGAGATAAAAGTTACAGGAGAAGAGATGAAAATTATAGAATGACCCTGCACATTTTTTTCTGTGTCAACACAAAACTAAGTTGTCCTTTGTTTCGCAAACAGTTTGTATGCACACTGATTTGAGAGTGAAGTTAGATTATTCTTCACTTTATTTTGGGCTTTTGATCTATCTTTGATGACTAACCTTAAAATAAAATCAAAGAATTTTCTTTAAAAAATTAGAAAGCAAATATATGTCACATTAATTTTTAAAACATTAAAATGTATCTATTTTGCAATAAACTGTTTGCACCATACAGAAAAGAAAATCTCTAGCAGAGCATGGTGGTGCATGCCTATAATCCCAGCAACTCACTCCTGAGGCAGGAAGATTACAAGTTCAATGACAGCCTTAGCGACCTTGAGCAAGTTGTCTACAACTCAGTGAGACCCTGTCTCTAAATAAAATTCTAAATAGGGCTAGGGATGTGGTTAAGTGGTCAAATGCCCCTGAGTTCAATTCCTGGTACAAAAAAAAAAAAGATAGACAAGAAAAGAAAATCTCTAACCAATCAGTTTCTATATTTTTTCATAACAGAGTGGACCAATGTGGAGAATTTACTTAACTAAAAAATTTTAAAGCTGGGCACCGTGGCACATGCCTGTTATCTCAGTGGCTAGAGGACCCTGAGTTCAAAGCTGAACACAGCAACTTAGCATAACCTTAAGCAACTTAGAAAGATGTGCCTCAAAATAAAATATAAAAAAGGGCTGGGGATGTGGTTTAGTGGTTAAGTTCTCCTGGGTTCAATCCCTGGTACCAAAACAAACAAACAAAAAAATCATAATTGTTAGATGGGTGGTAAAGGAAAGATAAAAGAGATAAAGATGGAGATAGAAGTGGAGAAGGAATGCAGAACATCATAGCACAGGAAAAAAATTGGGGTCTTTTAGAAAAAAAATTTTAAAAAATTACAGATAAAAATGTTTTTTATTGCAATTGGATAATGGTGCTAGGCATGTTTTAAGGGTCTATATTTCCAAGGTCATTGTTTATGCCAGGTTTTGTGCTATGTACTGAAAATACAGAGCAAAGTGAGGTTCCACTGAAACATATCCCACATACTCATGTATATATATAAAAATAAAATATGAATAATAGATAAATTAAATACTACTAAAATATAATCATAGAGAAAAACAACAACCAAAATAAATAGAAACAAACCCTTGGGCTATAGACACTATTAAAAGATAAAATAATCAGGGGAGAGAATAAGTCACTAATTTTGTGCCTGGGAGAATCAAGGGAACCATCACAGAAGTGACATTTTAGCCATTTGGAAGAATAAAGAAGTTTTTGTTGTTGTTGTTGTTTGTTTGTTTGTTTTTTGTAAAAGTGAGTGGGGAAATGCATCTGAGAGTTAATACTAATATAAAAGAGGACAAAACCAGATCTGCATATTTGAAGAGTTATTATAACTTCTTGAAGCAGAAATGGCTAAAGGGGGTCATGTTCCCATTTGGAGACTAGAAGCAGCAGAGTGCAGAAATCCAGAGGGAAGGTAGCCACCAAGGTGAGGGAGATGGAAGAAACTAAAATGATTTCCATGTGTCTAGCTAAATGAAAGTTTGTGTCACCAACACAGAAAAGGAATACAGAAAAAATTAGTCTTTTTTTCTTGCAAAGAGAAATAATTTCACATTAAGGTAGTTTTAAAGTGTTTTTGGACATATCCTGTAAATTATAAGTCATATGGATAAGTGTGAGTTGGAGTGGGATGATTACAGAAGACAAGAAAATTAGTTTTGCAAATTAAAACTTCTTGGAGAACTTTAAGTTAAGAATGAAAGGGTACTAGTTGGAACTTGAGAAAAGGTACATTATTAATATGGCAAATAATTATCTTTCATTGGTTGTCATAAAGATAACTTGAGGAATATCAGTGCAGAAAATTGATTTACAAAAAAAATATGTTTTGTTCGTGAGTGTCTGTAAACATCTCAACTTCAAAATTAAAAAAATAACATGAACATGATTTAGGTGTGAGATTAAGTACATGGCCGTGAACTTCAAAGATTTCAGAAAAGAGTGGGTTACGTGCACATTTAAAACATAAGAATGAGACGCGAAGATGTGCAAGAGTGTGAAGCCTGGGAACTTCTGGATGGACTTGGCATGAATGGAGGAGGGCCTGGTGTGAATAGAAGTACTGGAGCTAGAGATCAAATAGCTTTTCTTGATATCAGGTAGGTTTTCAGAGAAAAATTTTACTGTAGTCGAGGACTTCTGAGATCATGGAAGCATTCATAGCAGGCGGTTTACTAGGCAGGAGGCAGAACACTGAAAGTGGTGAAGCCTGACAAATTGACTGAATCAGATAATAATCAAGAGCTTTGCCTTTTGCCTTTCCCATTAAATAGTTTGAATTTTCCTCCACAGTCTGTAGGGAATTATGGCAAGTATAACCAAGTGGGTCACATGATTATTTTTATTTATATTGATTTTTTTTTTTTTACATGAGAGACATTGCCCTATGGCAGTCTGGATACCGTATTGGAAAGTATTATTTCCTATAGATAGGGAAACACACACACACATGAAATATTTCACACATATGCAATAGGGAAAATAAACAGGAACCTCTGATTCTAACCATTTTTTTTGGCATTCATTTTTGTACCCCGCAAACTAGCTTTAAATTTTATTGTTACATATTCTGAGCTGTTAACTCAAGTATTTTCCTTCCACTGTCTTGTACTGTTTTCCTTTTTCTTTTCTTTGGTGGTAGTTGGGTGGGTATCGGGGATTGAACTCAGGCCAGGGATTGAACTCAGGGGCACTTGACCACTGACCCACATCCCCAGCCCCATTTTGTATTTTATTTAGAGACAGGGTGTCACTGAGTTGCTTAGCGCCTTGCTTTTGTTGCAGCTGGCTTTGAACTCTCAATCCTCCTGCCTCAAGCTCCAAAGCTGCTGGTATTACAGGTGTCCACTAGAGTGCTGGGCTCTTTTTTTATGGTTTCTGCTATGAAACCAGAAGCTAAAATAGTCCCAACAGATTTACCTTCATTTAACTACTTGGTAGGGTGAGAGCATTATACCATAATGAACCTGACCCTTGGGCACCATTCTTTATTGTGACTTTTCATCCTGTGTCAGCTATTCGTTTTAAGCTAATAAAGAGATTTTTTTTTCATTCAGCATTCATTAAATCATGTTGGCCATCTTAATCTAAGATGGAGTCTATGCTAGGCACGTTTTGTCATCTTCTGAACTCACATTATTTGGAAGTTGGAAGGAAAGTGTTTATAATTCCAGCAAACATATTTATTGGGAACCCTGGTGGGGTAAGAGGGAAAAAAGCACAATACAAAAATACAGCATTAGTGTGCTTTTTTAAAAATAGCTTTGTTTCATGGAGGTGAAAGAAGGAGAAAGGGAAAGCATCTGGGATGAAAACACAGAATCAGTAACTGTGTCATGCCACCTATTTGTTCATTTGTCTCTCAACAGATCAGGAGCTCCTGGAGTGTTAAACTTAGATTTTGCTGCTGTTTTTTTTTTTTTTGGTACTGGGAATTGAACTCAGGAGCACTCAACCACTGAGCCACACTCCCAGCACTATTTTGTGTTTTATTTAGAGACAGGGTCTCACTGAGTTGATTAGCACCTCACTGTTGCTGAGGATGGCTTTGAACTCACCCTCCTCTTGACTCAGCCCTCTGGAGGCACCAGGATTACAGGGGAGTGCCACCTCTTGGACTAGATTTGCTTCTTTCATACTCAGTGACTTAGCATGGCATTTTAAACATGTTGGCATGCCTACTACCTGTCAAGATTATGAAACATGAATCTTTACTGAAAGATTAGGATTTCTCACTCATAGCTTAACCTTGCTAGATTTGTATCCAAAGCTATATTTTGTGGTTTAGCACTGTGATTTTTTAAAAGATGCATTTATTGAATGGTACAATCTATTTTGATTCCAGGTGACTGTATTAGCAAATTAATACTTTTCAAAGATGTATAAAACCATTTTTTAGGGGTCCATTATCCTACACACTATGTGAATTATCTCAGTCTATGTGGACCCTTACCCATTCTAACACAATTAACCTTCTAATACTTTTTAACAGCTCCATCTGTGATGCTTTCATTAATTAGCAAGATTTTATAAAAGTCATCTAAACCTGGCCAGATTGCCAGGAAAATGTGTATGAAGTGAGAAACTAAGATTTTATTTTCACATTCAAAGTAAGGAAGTATGCAAAGATCTATGAAGTAAATCTGTCATAGCTCCCTATATTTTGAAAGGCTATCCTTTTAGAGTTAATGGCTGCTGTATCTCTATATCCAGTTCTAGAAACGAGATAGAGTTAGGAAAGGAAAATCATTAAAGAAAACCTCTGTTTATTGGAACCATAATGAGAAATAATCAGTGACCTTAATGAAAACCTGTGAAAATTTAAAATAAAACCACAGTTTTTAAAGGGTTTTTCTAAGTGTTTTCTTTTTCCTCAAATGGTGTAACCCACAGATCCCAAAAGGAGGAAAACTCAAATGAAAGCCAACTAGGAGATTTTGGAGGGGTTGTGTTTCAATTTTGGAATTGTCTGCTTGAGAGAACTAAATTAAAAATGAAGAAGAACACAAAATGAAGGACAAATGCTGAAGGCCATTAGCCAAGTAGGTACCTTGCTCAAGGACCAGGGCAGATCCAGGTTTAGGGCGGATCAGGGTTAAAGGCTCTCGTTGGATTTAGGGTGTTCCCGGTTTAGGACAATCCGGGTTTAGGGCAGTTCCAGGTTTAAGATTATTTCTGTTGGGAATAGGGCATATCCTGCTCCCTGAGTTCGCCTTGAGTCTCTCCTGGGATTCAGAGAGTTTTGGGGAGGCAGAGGATGTGGATTTGGGCAGAGAACATGGATTTCCCCAGAATGTGTTTGGAGAGGGCTGGTGTGAGTTCAGGAATAAAGAATTGCTGTTTGAATCTACAAAGCTGTGAGTGGCTCGTGATTTTGTGCCCAGCCAGACTGTGGCAGACAACTCCATCAACACTTAGTGTGCCCCCGATGTGATAATATTTTGTGACTGTGCTACTTAAATAAGATAAAGTTCCCATCCTTAAAACTTTCTCACATTAGTGCAGAAATGGACAAGTAATTGAGTAATTATATTACTAAGGAGTGATAAAACAGAAATCTGTGAAAATTTATAGAGCAAACAGTGGAATGAGCCATCAACACTGAAACTAAATCAAACAAATAGAGGAAAGGGGAAATCACTGAACATAATTTCCCTCCATATATCTGCTAGGTACTTTTATACAATATTTAATATTAACTAGATAAGACAAAAGAATAGCTGAAAAAGAAATATCTGTTTTATTTAAATTTCAAAATTAAAAATGCTTATTTTTCTATATAATCTGCATATCCTTAAGTACATTATTTGGCTGTCAATAATTCAATATTTTCTTAGTAAGGCAGTATCTTGTTAGTATAATAAAAATGACATGTACCTTTTATTTTTCAGTACTGGGGTTTGAACCCAGGACCTCATATATGCTAAGAAAGCACTGTACCACTGAGGCACATCCCCAACTCCATGTTTTTATTTTTCTGAAGTTTTTTTTTTTTTACAAATGAGCCAAACCGAGATTTTGTAAACTATGCAAAATGGCATCTGTTGGCAATAATTTTTTCCCTCTCTCTCAAAAAAGTGACTATTATATTAAAAGAACAGAATGAAATAATATGTAGTTGATCATTGAAACATGGACTTATTTAAAAATGACAATTTGGTTAACTTTTTTTTAAAAAATCTAACTCTGGAAAGATACACTTGAAATTAGAAACTGTTCCCAAAGACATTATAGAAACTTCTGACTCGGGATTCACTCTAGAAAGTGTGACATGTTTGTAAAGTAACAAACTTCTGGTTCATGTTTTTTTAATATTAGTTCCAAATGTGGAAGTTTGTCTAGATTGGAATTTGGGGCAGCAGTATACAGAGGGGCCAGTAGGCTGATGTAGAGCTCTGACCTTGATTTGGATTCCATTGACTTCAGGCCAGTGATTTTATCCTATGAGCTCTGGTTATCTTCTCTGTAACTTGAGGAAATGGGCCGAGGGATCCCTGAGATTCTTTCCTAGCAGAGGAAGCTCTTAATGTCTAAGAAAAGTTGGTATCAGGGAAAGAGCATTTGAAAGGAACTGATTTTAAAAGAGTTGCATAATTGCGTAGTTAATAATGGAGAAAGGTTTGGCTAGAATTTTTTCTAAAAATTTTAACAACTAGTTTTAAAAATATATTTGTATTTTACTTATAAAATTTAGGTTGCTGTTCCACTATGTATGCATTCTTAGAATAAAGAGATTGCACAATATTAGACTAAAGAATGAGTTGTGTTGCCTTTTAGGGCATCATCGCTTCAGGAGAATGTAAGGCCACAGCCTAAAACCCTCATGTAATTTTCAGTACTTTCATAGAAATAGTTGGTTTTGAATAATTATTGGAGGGCTTTGATCATTTTTCTAAAGATTTCTCTGAATTCCGTGAAATTCACATATTCATCTAAAGCCCATCTAATCTCATCACTCCTATTTGTCATTTTGTTTCCAGGTGTTTTAACCTGATCCTCATTTCTTCATGACCAAGCAGGGACTTATCACGGTTGTCAGTCCACTTCCTCTAAGTTCATTTCCCAGTATCCTTTGTATTTGTTAAGATTTTCAATTTGCATTTTTCCCCCATCAGTTCCCAGCAAATTTGACATACTTAGTAAAAGAAATGGGAGAGTAAGTCTGTGAGGAATTTTCAAGTGGAGATCATTTTGTACACATGGTCTCTTCATTGGCAAGTATTTCTATGTGATATATCTATATCTATATCTATATCTATATCTATATCTATCTATATCTATCTATAGATATATATATATATCTTGAACTCCCAAATATGCAGATTTATAAATGAAGAGTTGGATAGTGCATCCGGCTCCAACAGATTTCTCTGACCTGGTCCTTGGGTGCCTGTGACACTAGGAGTTCCACCCTGGATTAGGAAGATTCCTATTAAAGCAGGGCACAGGTGCAGTGGCAGCAGCTTCCATCTACCTCACCAGCCCTTCTTTCTGAAGCCTGATTCCTTGGCCTCTCCTGCTGCCCTGTGGTCTGTAGCCATAGGGACAAAGACATAAGATGAAAGAGGACCAAAGTGAGGGGAAGGAGAAGCAGAAGAAGACAGGTTTATCAGTGGAAATAAATTCCATAGAAGTTATAAAATATAAGTCATATGTTTGCATTTAATGGAATCCATAGAGTTAGGTTGTTGGGGGCATAATTATTGCATAATTATTGGAGGGATAAAGAGAGAGAGATTCAGACTGAAATTGGTTAGTTATGTTGAACTAATGTGTGAAGGAGCAGATGAGTGTGCTCTCTCTGCCCACTCTTGGGGAGGAAGCCGACTCGACTCTGTCATACATTTTGTTTGGGTGAAGAGTAGGACACATGGCATTTTACAGTCACCACAGCTCTCCTATAAAAACATTTTTAATGCCTTCTTTCTTCTATATCCACCCAGGGGAGCAGGTAGAAACAAGCATGGTAAGTTTTCCCTTCATTTCTTGCCCTTAATTTATTGCATTTGAGTTTTCAGTTATCTTTTTCTCTGCTTTACATCTATCCCCTGTGGACTTTGTTCCTGCCTTGCCAATCTGTGTTGGCCTATTGCTTCTGACCTTCTGGGTTATCTCCAGCACTGTAGTCACGGTGTTTTCAGGGTCAAACTCAACTTCATTAACTTAATTCTCAGTCCATTTGAGGAAATAAATTGATGTCCTCAAAGATAAAGCTGCTTTTCCAGTAGTTGGAGGTAAGGGTAAAGCCAAAATGAATCAGTGTCCTTATTCCACAATTATCTTCTCAACATGCCTTGCAGAGTAGGGCTTTTTCAACTCTTTTCCCAAGGTAAAGAAGAAAGAGGAGAAAGAAGAGGATTGAGGGAAGAGATGAGGAAAGGAGTGGGGCAAGCATTTAAAGGACAAAAGAGAAATACATTTTATTTTACAGAATACATTTTAGAAACTCAGATAATGATTACAGCAGAACAGGTCAATCTTTCGCATGACAACACTGAGCATTTTCTAACCTTGGGGAAGGGCATAGATGGATTGTAAAAAATTTATCATATCATTGCTTAAGCTATTATGTCATCTGGCAGCATAGATTTAGATTGACTCTTTTATTGTACCTTTAAGTAGAATGTTTGAAAATGGATTTAAAGGGGTTGTTATAAGATTTTTAAAAATGAAATATAGCTATATAGCTATATAGCTACAAGAACTTTCTAAAAAATGAGGTGTCAAATGTATCTTAAATGGACAATCATGTAACAAGTCAAATAGCTTGAAAGAATTATAGCTTGTTCAAATTATACATGATCAGGAAAGGTTGAAGTCAGCTAAATAAGAGTCTTACTCAAAATGTTGATATTAAACTTGCATTTTGCAAAATCTGGCTGTTGATTATGTTTTTATTTTCACTGTAAAAACATTTCAAAGACATTTGTAATTTCATATTTATGAAAAGAAACGTTTTTAATTTGGGCATATCATTATATCAAATACTAATTATTTTTTTGTTGTTTGAAGTATTAGCCTGGTGAACTTTAGTTATTAGGGAAATATTGATAGGGATGACTGTCAGGTTAAAGTTTAGAATAGAGTTTGGATTTTGAGATTGGTTCTGTCACTTGATTTGTGTTATACTAGGAAGTTTAATAGAGTTTTATGTGTTTGATTATTAATCTATAAAATGTATTACACTATAGAGCATTTTAAATAATTTATATTTTACCATGTTTAGCACAAAGTAGATGATTAATATATGGTAACTTACATCATAACTAGATCAGTAGATTTTATAAAGGCTCAAATTTTTCATAAAATTTTATTGAAACACTTTTCATGAGAAATTCTAAAAATATAAGACTTCTTAAAATAGAAACTAATAATATTTTAATATAAAACCTGGTAAAAAAATCTCTCTTTAAGGTCTATAATAGAAATAGGAAAAAAATCTCTCTGTAAAGAGCCAGATAATATATTTTAGACATTTTGGGTTATCCAGTTTCTCGTGCACTATACAACTCTGCCATTAGAGCATGAAATCAGTCATAGAAAATAGGTGAACAAAGGGCATGGCTGTGTCCCAAGAAAACTTTATTTAAAAGACAGTGGGTCAGACTTGTAGACTTTCCTTTGTCAAGTCCTGTTGTAGATAGTCTGCTTTTTCTTCCCTTCACCCATTTGCCTTTTCAAATAAATAAGTATGTGATTTTTTGGTTCTTAGAGATAAGGTATAGTTTTCCATGCCAAGACATGTGCTCTTCATATATTTGTCCTTAGAAAGATAAGAAAATTTGGAACTAATCCTGTATCACTGAAGAGTTTTCCTTCAGAAACAATAATACTAAAAATGATAGAGAATAAGTGATTATTTTCAGAATTTGAGCACACTCAAATGGGAGTTGGCTAAATAGTCTGTGTGAGTCTGTAACTTCAGTGTTGGACTGAAGTCTGCCAATCATGAAGTGAAGGAGGAAACAGACAAGAAGGAGGAGAAAGCAAAGACAAACCAGAACAAAAGAAAAGGTACTGGAAATCCACCTCTAGGTCTCCACCTTTAGTGAAACATGGGACTTCCAAAATCCAGCCTCTGCCCTTTGCCTGGGTCACATAAGACAGATATCTGGCAGGTGCTAGAAAGACTTCAGGCCTGGGACAGGGAAGCTTCTTGTGCTCCCTAGCTGAGCATGGCTTGCTCTTCATTTTCTCTGCACAGCTCACTTGAAGCCATTCATAACCCTGAGCTGTGTAGGAGAAAAATTCAGGGGAAGTTTCCACACAGCTATATTGACAGAGTGCCACAAATTCTGTAGCTGAATTACAGGATCACCTGCCAAGGAATTCAGGGACACTGTCAGTCAGTGTCATTCAAATTTAATCATGCTACCTTAATTCAGTTTCTGAAATAGCTGGAGGACAAATACTGCTGACTTCAGTATTTAAGAAACTCCAAAGAGAACCCACATTCCCTCCTCACTTACCCATCTGAATAACTGAAGGAACTTCAAGCAAAAAAAGAGTGGTGATCATCAATGAGATTGCCCCACACGAGATTGCTCTCAGACTCTCTTGTCTGTCTTCCTCAAGCTGTCTCCTCTCATTGTTCATTCTCTCATATTTACTAATATCCTCAAAATGATTGTCTGGAAGCTTGTATTTCTTTATATTGAAGATAAGATTCTGCCTTCAAAGTATGAGAACCATCACCAGAAAGCAAAACATGTACATTACTTGAACACAGAGTCACTAGGTAGGGCCAGCATAGATAGTTCTGAAACTAAATCTAGATTTGGAAACTTTTGAAAGAATCTTCATAGTTTGCCTTAGTTTCCTTACACATTTCTTTTTTGCATTTATTGCCTACTTCTCATCCCTAAGAAGCTTTCCAGAAAACACATGCTTCCTAATTATGTCTTCATGAGTCTAAATACACTCAAGCATGGGAACAATAATAGGAGTATCATGCACCACCTAGATAAAGCCACACAATGATTATTGGTATTCAGCAACATAGTCTTTATTACTCTCCTATGGTTAGGAGAGCAATCCTCATGATAATAAAATAATGCAAACAAAACTCATTGTGAACATTTGTGTTGCATCCAATATGAGCTGCAGATCTCTCCCCTAACTTCTACACAGCATGAAATAAAACTTGGCACAGATTTCCAAACTAACACATTATTTACAAAATTTTCCCTGCTAGGTATAAACCCCGTGAAATAAGCAATTAGACTCTTGCTACACAAAGGTTGTTCCTGAATCATCAGTGTATGCATTGTCTGGGATCTGGCAAGCAAAGTAGATCTCAGTCCCAACCCCAGAGCCCGTGAATCAAAGTCTACATTTTAGTAAAATCTCTTTGTCATATGTGGGCATATTAAGGTTTGAGAAGTACCAACTTAACTCTTACAATCTCACTAAATTGTAAATTCTCATATAATATTTCCACAAATGGTCAGCAGAATTAAATGAGATATTCCATGCCAAGTATCTGGCACAGAAGCCTGGGGTAAAAGGACTTCCCTCTACTAAAAAGAATGCAAGGCACACTTTTGTGACTGTCTGGTGGCTCATGAAGGCTGATGAAAGAAGTTGTGACTGTTCACAGGCACTAACCTACAGAAAAGGGATTGTCTACTCCTGGGAGTGCAGCATTGAGAACACATATCTGTCAACTTCATCAATCTCATGAAAGATGTGCCAGCATGTCTCCAGTCCTATGTGTGGAGGGAGACCCTGAGCTGTTGAATAGACCAGGTTACTTAGTCCAAAGCCAGACTATCTTGTTGGCAGATCTCCTGCAAGTATAATGAGACTTAAAAAAATTCCTGCTTCATTTGCGCATTAATTCCCAGAAAGAAATTATTCTCGGGACCGTTGTAGTCAAGCAAGATTCTGTTTTAGTCTTCTTGCCCCAAAGATGAAGATAGCTGTAGAGTACAGCTTTGTAATTGTACAGTTCTTCTTACAAATGCAGCATACATACACTGCTCCCATGAGTTTAGCCTGTGTCTTCCTAGTTGATTTAGTTAAAGCAATGTAGATGGAAAGGATGGGGTGCCCAGAAGCTTTCAGTCCCTTCATCTAAAAATCAGTACTGAGTACCCAAGGTGTGTAACACCCTTCATGAGTTGTTCTTAAACCTGATGTGTTTATCATGTTGTTTGTGGGTGAGCTTAGTATAAGTAGATGCCTGTGTGCATCTATACTTATGTATAGAACAGAGATAAAGAAAAATTCTTTCTATGTGCAAGTTTATATATCATGGTTGATAAATAAATAGTATTTACATAGCAGTAGGAAGAAACATATGGAAATTGCTAACTAGCCTTTCTAATCTTTTAATGCCAAGGATAGCTAGGTATTCACTTAAATTGCTCACATAGATTTCAGTATATAAATACATTGACTAGGCCCCTATCTGCTATAAAAGCAAAAGATTTCAGTATATAAATACATTGAATACTGACAATAATTATAGATGTAAAATTTTATATATTACTTCAAACATATTGTTAATGCTTTTCAATATAACTCATCTTCCGAAATAAGATCATTTGTCACTCTAATGTTTGCTATTGAAAATATCATTATAAGAATATGCTAGCTATGCATATTGTACAACTAATGTGACACTTCACCCCATAAACACATAAAGATGACTGGATTTTTTGGAGCTGTTTCTAGAGGCAAAAAAAGAGAATGGATCTTTTAAAATAATTTGTAATATAGTTACCAGAAATAAATATGAAATACCAACATGAATGATCCAGAAAAAATTTCCATTTCATTAATCTACATTTTAATCACTTCATCTAGTACTGTTTCTTCTAATCAATTCAGAGAAATACTGTACTGCTGAAAGCTACACTTAGTACACTTAGGTGTACTCTTAAAAGTATTTTACTCCTATTTGCTCAGATTTGATCACCGCACTTTAGTGTACCATAAACAATATGCTGGGTTTTATGCCTGCATCCTGTTCTCTAAAAGTGCTAAGCTTAGAAGGATTGCATTGTGATGATCATTGCTTTTGAATCTAACAGATTTTATGTTTCCAAACTACATGGATAATGATAACACATGGCCAGTTTTCCATTTAGGGCTGGAATTTTTCTATCTCCTGGGGCAACCCCAGATAATTCTGGGCTCTCTTTTATACTCAGCCTTTTAAGGACTTGATTACAGTTTTGGATTCCCCAAGTCTTTTTTCCTTCTGCTAAACACTTTGATTTTCAACAACTGCTCTACAATGCCCTGGTCTTTAGGACTTTCTCTCTCCCAAGCCTCTTTCTATGATCTACTCCAGTTAAATGTCTCTAGTTAAACACATAGTTTCAATCCCTAGCACTGGAAAAAAAAAGAGTGTTGGTTTCAGTTCTTTCTCCTCTGTATATCCATTGTCTTAGCTGTACAGTTGTTAAGTTCCTCCTACAAATGCAGGGTATATTGCTCACATAATTTAGGCTGTTACTTACCACTTGATTTAGTTAATGAGATAGAAATGATGGGATGCTGCTTTTGAGACTAGGATATAAGAAGCTACCATGTTTCCACTCCCCTCTTATATTTTTGTTATGTTCATTAGCAGAATGTACACTGGCTGGTCCAAGGAGAAATGAGAGATACATGGAGGCCACCCAGATCCAGTCCACAGCCCAGAACCAGATTTCCACCTTGACTGGGATCAGTAGAGGTTCAAAAATGACCTGCAGATACATGAGAAAGAAATGTTTATTTTCATATGCAAATGAGATTTTATAGTTGTTTGACAGCACAAAGGGACTGATGCAGGTCTGTTCTAGTTAAAGTGATATCCAGGACAAAATGTGAAGGATAGATGCCTTTCTTTGGGACACTTAGGATTAAGTGTTGTACAATTGCATAACCTATTTGTGAAATGTCCCAGGTTATGCTTCCACATGGACTGCAATGATGTTAATTCAATGAACTCATCTCCTATATTTCTTATTATTACATTAGTACTGCAATTGTGTGGGTGTGTATGTTTTTGTTTGTTGTTTATTTGTTTGGTTTTGCAGTGCACAGAATTGAACCCAGAGCCTTGCACATAGTAGGCAAGTGCTGTACCACTGAGCTACACCCCAACCATGCATTTGACTGTTTCTTTGTTCAAATTAGAAACATTCTTTGTTCATATAGAATCACTATGGCAGATGACCTCATCGTTTGCTCATTTGTTTAATATTTTTAAGTATGATCTAAATATGTAGGTTTTTTTGTTGATCCTCATTAAATTTCAGTTTGATGATTTGGCATTTTGAATTTTGAACTAAACCATGCAAAATTCATCTCATAGAATCATCCTATGTAATGTTCCTTAAAAAAATCTTTGGTCAGATAAATTTTCTAAAATATTTATACTGTATTATTATCTTGCATATTTTGATAAACATCAGATATTCAAAAGTTCTGAAAGGTTCTTCAGACTAAAAAAATATAAATAAATAAAAAAGAAAAAAAAGATAAAAAATAAATCAAATTAAGCTTTACTCACCTAATATTTCTCAGATTTATCTTTCAGAAAATACTAATAGTATTCAATAAAGTCATGTTCTTCCTAATGTAGTTTATGAATTGTCAACCTAAATCTATCAAACTTTTTAAAAATTTGATTCAACTTTCCAATAATATTACCTGTTAGTTCCACATTTGGATAAATATTTAAGAAGATGTATGTCTTCATCCAAGATACTGAGATAAATGGTAAAAAGGTAGTGTTATGATAAACAATTGAATATCTTCAGCTATTATCTGCCCCTGATTATGTGATATTTTCTGAATATTGTTTTTAATCAGAAATACAGAAAGTATTCTCCTACTTGATGAATAACCCATCCTACACTATTTCTTTTAGCTCACAAAATTAAGATAACCTTGTTCAGTGTTTTAAAATCAGAATATTTCCCTATTTAAAAAGGGAATATACCGAAGGTAATTTCAGTTGTATTTTATTGTTTTAAAAATTTTGGATTGTAGAGTAAATGATACTTCGTATAGATTGTTATAATTTAGAACTTCATTTTTCTCCCAAAAGTTCATGTATTCAAGGCTTGGTCCCCCCTACCTCACCAATGGGGCTACTAGGAGGTGGTGGAACTTTTAGGAGGTGGGGCCTGATGGAAGGAAGTCAGGTGTTTGGCCACTTCTCCTCTCTTTGTTTTTCCTAGCTGTCATGGGATAAGCAGCTTTGGTTTACCACACACTTCCCATGATTTTCTGCTTTGCCACCATCCACAAAGCAATAAAGCCAGCTGACCATAAAACAAAACCTCTGAAACTCTGAGCCAAAATAGACCTTTTCTCCTTTAAAGTGGATTTCTCTCAGATATTTCTCACAGCAATGGAAATCTAACACAGAGATGATTTAGAATTAGTTAGGTAATATACTACCCACAGACAAAATAAGACTCACAGAACACTAGTTACTGTTTTTGTCTTACATGTAATAATAACTTAGTGTGTGCATTTGTCTTCCATTTCATATAAATTCAAAACACATGCTCAAGAGGCTACCATTCTACCTGCTGGAAGGTCTCATTTGCAAAATTTATGTGTGTGTGTGTTTCTTCTCTCCCTCCCTTTTTTTCTTCCTTCGTTTCTTCCTCTGTCTCTTTTGCAGTGCTGCTGATCATACCCATAGTTTCATGCATGCTAGGCAAGCATTTAACCACAGAGCTATGCCCCCAGCTCCATATTCTACAGTTTTACTTGTAAAAAATCTAACAGGAGTAGTAATTTCTACAGAGTAGTAAAATAGTCCAAATTAGTTCACACTGGAAGATTTTTCTGTGATTGCTAGAGATTCCTCAGTGAAATATTTAAAAAGAAGAAGAAATATAGGATGAAAGTAAATATCTTACTTTCATATATATAGAAATTCAAATCAATATTAACTACAGCTGGAAACTATTTTAAGTGAAATAATAAATGTATGTAAAATCTAAACTCAAAATGACATTTCTATATTAATTATCCTGTGTCTGCAAAGAAAGAAATACAAATGATTAAAAGTTGAAAACATCATAAGGAGAGAGGCATAAGAGTGTCATAAGTTTATAATTTTTTACTTATAAATGTGTCTTGCATTTAGACAGCTAGTGTGCACTCAAATTATTGGAAAATTACATTTATTTTTTTATTGGTTGTTCAAAACATTACAAAGCTCTTGACATATCATATTTCATACATTAGATTCAAGTGGGTTATGAACTCCCATTTTTACCCCAAATACAGATTGTAGAATCACATCGGTTACACATCCACATTTTTACATAATGCCCTATTAGTAACTATTGTATTCTGCTACCTTTCCTATCCTCTAGTATCCCCCCTCCCCTCCTCTCCCAACTTCTCTCTCTACCCCATCTACTGTAATTCATTTCTCTCCTTGTTTATTTTCCCATTCCCCTCACAACCTCTTATATGCTGTTCTAGACTCAACCCCACTGAGTTCTTGTCCCTTAAGGTTTTAACACTTTATTATATAAGAGGTTGTGAGGGCAAATTACATTTAAGTGCTAATAAAATGATTATACAACTAAATCAGTATAAAATAAATATCTAAAGCTAAAATAATTTATAGTAGCTACTTCCTAATCACTCTTTTTGTCAGGTTGTTACTCTTTAGTTTATATTGCTACTTATGGCACTTTAAACAGAATAGTTTTCTCATCTCTCATACTGTCACCTCTCAAAGTACTTGTGTTCCATGCCTGGCCTACTCATGTGTTCAGTCCCATATGTGTTACAGACTGTGCTGTGGTATATGTGACAAGAGTTTGAAATTTTCATTAGAGATGGGTGTTAGTTTTTCAGCTTACAAATGATTGAAGTAGAAAACAAAAAGATATTTTGTCAGTATAGACAAATACATTCTAGATGCATATCAGTGATGACTCACTCCCAATCTTTCTAAAGGCTGAAATGTCCATCCCTTACTGGAGGCTCTGACCCAACCTGTGTTGAGGGTTCCTTTAAGGGACTCCTGGATAAAGTGAACAGAGGCAATGTGATGATTCTTCCTCATGATGTGTGCTTTTAATGCATGCATTAAAGGGCTGTAGTTCCTTGTCTTGAGGAGCTTATTATTTTTGCTGGGTCTTAGTCAAATTGGATCATTGGCTCCTAGTGATAAGGTATGTTATTAAAGTCCTTATACTTTGATTTTTCTAATTTGAACAACTCAGATGATAATACATGCTTGGTTTTTTGTATGGTGGACTAACGTAATTCTAGTAGGGTTTTGCTTTCTTTTCCATTTTATAAATATAATTGTGTTATTTGTACATCAAAATGATTATTATTCCCCATGTTTCTTAGCATCTGTGTAATAATTTTGCTTTTATTTCTCTTCCAAAATAGAAATAAGTGAGTAATATACTGTTACTTATCACCAATTAAATGTTCTTTTAATACACATAATCTCATTCTCTTTTTTATCTGCTTTCCTATAAATAATGTTTATTAAAATAAGATTATAATTAAAAGGAGATATTTAAAAATAGGGGGAGGATAAAGAGGAGGAAAAAGAGAGTTACTAGAGAACAAAATTGACCAAATTTTATTGTTATATATGTGACAATGAATTCTTGTAGGTCTAACTATAATGCACAAATACAGCAAAATTTGAACAATAAAAATTAAATAATAACATTTTCCTTAGCATTTAAGGCTTTATATAATCTGTGAAAAATGATAAAATTTAAGTAGCAAAATCCATCCATCTAACATTCAAGTGATTTCTTTTCTTCTAACTATGATACAAACTTAGGGATAGGAGTTTACTCAAACCAAGCATCTTTGGCTATTTAATGTCACAGGTAATAGGTAGAGTGTCCCTTAGCAGAAAGAGGCACGACTTTTTAGTTACTATTTCTTAGCCATAATTCTTTAAGTATTGTTGCCTAAAAAAATCATTAATAAGTCTATAATAGTTGGAGGCTGCAATTAAATACTGTATTTTATGGAATAATATAATAATATCTAGAAGTTATAAAGTTTTTATTGTGTGCCTAAAAATTGTGCTAAATTCATTGTCCCTTTGACATTTGGTGCAGATAAAAACAATACAGTTGAAATTCATTCTTTAGATTGAATTTTGACTCAGTGAAATATTTCTACTAGGTGATAAACATTTAAAGGTAAATTGTATATCAAATAGCTTTATGTTTTCACATTTCTAAATTGAAAAGACATCAAAGAGGAATACAACTGGGGAATTTTTTTTTAACTTATTAATACAAAATAGTATATTAAAATATACATAAATCTGTTAATTATTAGAACATCTGTCTTTTCAAAATGTAACTATACCACTAGTTATATGGAATATTTGTAAATATTTTAAAATAATTTATACACAAATTTAAATAAATTTTAATCTGTTAGTATTCAGAGTGTGCTGCTTGGAGCTTCAATTGGTAAATTTGGGGTGTTTATGAGAAATACAGAATATCAAGTCCCACCTAAACTTTTAAAATGATAATTTTCTTTTTATCAAAACCCCAAGAGATTTATATGTATACAAACCTAAAACCCTATTTAAAAAATAAATCTAAGTGATTTAAATATATTTTTATTATGAAGAGGGATAGAAAAATATATAACAAAATATTAAAATTGTGTTTAAATCAGTATAGTAATTTAAACATTTTTAACTACTTTATTATCAACTTATACTTGGAAATTAAAAAAAAACATTAAAATTAGATACTAAAATATGATATTTTCAATTAGTATATGCATTATTAAGAAAATTCAGACAAGTTTATGTATATGCCTTTGTGCTTAAAATCTGTTAAGCCACTAGGGGATGCTAGTGCTTTTGATTTGAAACTGCAAAAATCTAAATCTAGTTTTTAAAAAGAAAAGAATGAGTATGTGTATCATGTAAATAAACCCCATAAAGGAAGAAAAAAAATGATGTATGCTATTAAAGTGGAAAGCTGGATTATAAATTAAATGTGATATACAATATTCTTTTATGTGAAAAGTATCATTTAAAAACATTTTCTACTTTTTGCTTTCTGCAAAGTTTAAAGAAAATGTTTAGCATATAAATATTGAAGAAAATATGCTGAAATATGTACAGTGGTTCTCTTATGAGGCTAGAATTGTAAGGTTTTTATCCTCTTCTGTATTCTTACATGTTTTTTTTTTTTTTCTATTTCATTTTCCACTATAGTCACAAGGGGGATTTCATTTATAACCAGTTTTTAAATGACTTTAAAAAGGGAGAAAAGAAGAAAAAATGAAAGAAGTAAGGGTCACACTCATTTTCCAAGACATGTTGGTGCTAAATTCAAATTTTATTTGAGACTTAATAAATTATGAATATATTCAGGACACAAGAAACAAAGCATTTGAAGTTTTGTGAATAGGGTTAAGTAATATTTACAATGTCAGGATATACTTTAGACTTTCCAGTTTACTTGTGGTGCCTAATGAGGCTACAAGTAAAGTAACATGACTTCATTGCAGATTTCCTACTTAAATGGGTATATCATTGGACATAATTTCAGTATGAAATTGTTGGTTGAGATTTACCCTAAACTACTACAAAGGTATTACCTTTGTCAGAATGAATGATTCTTTTACATCAGGAGGGTACCATTAATATGATTTCCCTAATGCATCTAGAATGAACTCGGTGTTCCATAAGGGTGGCAAGTTTCTTAAGAGACTTTGTTAATATGTTTGTGGGTAACTTAAGTCCAGGAGGAAAAAACAAAACAGTTAAAGCAAAATATTTAGTGAAAGATATCTGTGGTTTATTATAGATAAAATATGATAAGTAAATACATACACACACACATATACTCCAATACTGACCTGCAGTTTGAAGAAGAATTTAGGTAGTTAACAGTTTTGCCTTGTTTTCCCAATTATTTTGCCACTAGTGTATCATACATACTTGAATGTCACTAGTATGTATGAATTTCAGAGGGCTGCATTTCTAATCAAATTTTGATCAATTGCACTTGCAATTATGTGTGTAAAAAGTATGTAAAAATATATATTATTTAAGAGTTACACATTTTAAAAATAGCATAATTCTCATCATATTATGTTTACTTTTCTATTTGTAGCATCGTCTATTATCAATCTTCAGTTATTTACGGTGTAAGATAATGAAGGACAAAGCATATGCTTTCCTTAAGAACACAGCACAATATTCCTACTTGTGGCACACACCTGTAATTCCAGCAGCTCCAGAGATTGAGGCAGGAGGATCATGAGTTTAAAGTCAGCCTCAGCAATTTAGAAAAGTCCTAAGCAACTTGGCAAGACCTTGTCTCAAAAACTAAAAAGGACTGTGGATGTGGCCCATATTTAGTGCCCCTGGGTTCAATCTCTTGTACCAAAACAAACAAACAAACAAAACAAAACAAAACAAAAAGCAAAAGCATCATAGCACAAGTTTTCCAAAATTGCATAGAAAAATCTCTATTCTTAGTGTACAAATGAGATTAAGGAGTGGCGTGTATATAAATAACTGCTGTTCTAGACTCAACCCCACTGAGTTCTTGTCCCTTAAGGTTCTAACACTTTATTATTTATGGCTGTGACCATGTACCTTTCTCTGTGCTTGCAGGCACAGAAAATGTTTTTCCTTGGTTCATCTTGATATAAGAGAGAGAAACTGATATTCCTAAACAACGTTTATCAAACTCTATGGGAGCAAAAAATAAAAATAATCTGAAGGAAGTAAAATTTTAAAATTGCTTGTCTGAAACATTTCCATGCTTTAAATTGCTAATAGAAGCTGGGCACAGTGGTGCTCACCTGTAATTCCAGCAGTTTGGGAGAAACAGGAGAATCACAAGTTCAAGGCCAGTCTCCTCAGCAATTCAGTGAGGCTCCTTCTCAAAACAAACAAAAAAAAAATAAATAAAAATAGATAGGTATGTGGCTTAGTATTAAATTGCCCTTGGCTTGAATCCCAGTACCTTCCCCCACCAAAAAATAAATAAATAAATAAATAAATAAATAAATAAATAAATAAATCCAAAAAACAACCTAAAAGAAGCAATGAACTTGTTCTATTTAGACCTAACTTGATCTTCCTTATCATAATTTAAAGACACAGTAATTCCAAAGGAACTAATACTTCTTTAAATTTATTCTTCCTGGCTTTTTTCCAGGTAATACCTCTCTCAGGGGTCAGCTGAACTTTTATAATAGGGACTAAGAAGCTGTTATAGCTTAAAAGCACTAACTTCACCAAAGCCTGCAGATGTTCAGGGAGGTAACTAAAAGCAGAATAAAATCTCAGCATCTTTGCCTTCGTTTTGTATCTGTCTCCTTTCTGCCTCGAACTTTGGGTCGGATTCTGGCTCAGTTGTGTACGCAGACATGGTAAACATTTAAGGAGTTTCCATCTGACACTGGTAATCCGCCCCCTTCAAGGCTAAAGACATCAAGATAGGAATAACTAAGATATTTTCAAGATTCTAGAAACAGTGGGCCTTGCAGGAAGACCACCCAATGGTGATGAGAATGCCCCTCATCTTCAGCAGGAGCAATTATCTAAGGATGGGAACTGAGGCTGCCTTCCAGAACCAAAAGCAATTATCTCAGAATGAGACCTGAGTTGCCCCTTCTAGTGGTAATGGGTTCCCTGGGGCCAGTGGACCTTCCCTGAACTAGACCTGGCACAACTATCAACCAGACCACAGGTTGACTGAGACTGGTTCGCTATGCAGATTTCTATTCCCTCCACTTTAGTTTCTTCCCCTATTTAATCCTATAACTCTGGTCAGTGTCCAGGAAGACAGGGCTGAGGACATTTACAGACTTGCCTTCTCATTATGGCTATACTAAATAATGTTCTTTCCTGCTTTCCAATATCATTTTTTCCCATTTGATTTTTGGAGCAAGTGGCTAGAGCTGGTCTATTGCGACTCCCCAGAGACAGGCCCTCCTCTGGCCTAGGACTTTAGTAGCCCTTGGGTTGCTATCTTGGCCTTTTTTGCCTTCAAAATCTATTCTGATGGCTTAACCTTTGTAAAGTTGCATAGTCAATTGTCTCCTCCTCCTCCTTCTTCTTCCCCCCTTCTTCTTCTTTGTCTTCAACCTTGATATTTCAAGTGTGCTCTATAGATCAGCAGCAGCCGCTACAGCTCGGAGCTTGTTGGAAATGCACACCTGCTTCCCATCACCATTTCCCATCTGAAGGCTACACCAGACTGAGCTGATTCCAGGTAGGGATTCCTGAATAGGTAAATTTTAGAATAAGGAGGGAGAGTACAAGGCAGATGTGATCCTAGGTTTCTCTGTTGCAACCTAAGGTAAATGAACATGGCATTTTTTTTTCTTCTTCTTGATCCCAGACTTTGCCTGTATCAAATTCTCAACCCAGTATTTCAAGAATCCCCTAATATAGATTAGATTACATCTGTTCTTTATAGCTTATCTAAGTCATTGAGTCTCAGGCTGCCAATTTTGTTTGGTCTTAGAGAAATCAAAGACAAGTTATTTTATAAATAACACCTTATAGGGTATTGAAATGTAAATTCGTAGTAAGTTTAGAAACTGGAACAAATCTACATAATGAGCCACAAGGGCTACATATAGATGAACAGAAGAGATACATATAGATAGTAAGTGAAAGAGGATTACTCATTCCCAGAACTAGAAGGAAGATTTTGGACAAAATTCCTACAGAAAAAAAAAGATTTTATTTTTTCTTCAAGAGAGACGTAGAATGTCAGAGATTTCAGGGATGAAAGAAACTATTCACCTTCCACCTTTTAAAATTGTAAAAAGAAAAGAGAAGGATGGATAAGAGGGAGGGAGAAGGGGAGAGACCAAAGGTACTTATTTGTCTTGTTAATAGTTGGTCATTGATATTATATTACATTGATGTTAAATCATTAGCGTTGAGGATTTTTTTAAACTTAATTGACAGTAATAAAAAAATAGCAAATTTTACAGTAAATGCTATCGATACAACTATAACCTCATACTCAGGGTTTTAATCAGGTTGATTCACATTCCAGATGTGTTCTGCTTTTACAATTTGTGGGAAAGGACAGATGTCATGAGAATATTAAGTGGTAGAGAATTCTAATTATTTCTTTATGTCTGGCAGTGCAATAAGCACCTAATATCAATACATTATGATAAGATAGATTTAATTACTTATGAGAAGATGAGAAATTGAATAATATGTATCATAGTTATTAATTATAAAATTTAATTTAATCCAGAAAAGAGATAACGTTTCTTGCAAATAAATGAAGAGATTGATTTTTCTGATGATGGAGTTGCCTACTCCCTAGGCTTTTCAAAGAGAAAACTTTTTTCTACTTCAAATACCTAATGTCTAGGGGCTGGGTTTGTGTCTCAGTGGTAGAGCGCTTGCCTAACCCATGTGAGGCACTGTGTTCGATTCTCAGCACCATATAAAATAAATAAATAATAAATAAATAAATAAATAAATAAATAAAGATATTTAAACAATAAATACCCAGTGTCTAGAATAGGTTTGAACCTAATGTGGCAAGTGTATTACTTAAAGTTAAGTGCAGGAAAAACCCCTAGCTATTTCAAGTGCAGAGTGATTTAATACAGGGAAGTAAGTGTAAAGGGGAGAAAAAGATTTTCCTCAGCCCTCTTAGAGACTCTTGCTGGGTTTGAAAGGAAAGCTGACAAAGACAGATGAACATGAAAAAAGCATACCAATTTAACTTAAGTTCTATGGGACATAAGGAATTTCATAAAGAAATGAAAAACCTAAAGAAAATAATAAACCTATATAATTCCTATACAAGGTTTGAGGAAGTATATAATTGTGGAGAAGTATTACTGTGTTAAAAAAATATGGGGGGGGGAAGGAAAGAGTAAAACTGAGGGGGACTTATCAAGGTGTGTTTGTTCAGATTCATCTCTGTCACCCTGTGTCGTCAGAAATAATGATACTCCTTTCCTGGGAGGGGAGTACCTCTCGAAAGAGTATCTGATGACCTGCTTCAGGGCAAAGTCAGAAAATATTTCCTAGGTGTTATGGTCAGCTTCAGGGGAAAAAAAGTGAGAGGAAAGTGAGAGTGTCCTTCCTGCTTCTGCTGTTTCCTGAAATGCCAAGGTGCTGCATTTTGGGACAGGATGGCCTAACTCCATCAGATACTAACAAAGGACTGGAAAAGATGAGGGGGAAGTCAAGATTTCAAATTTTCATGTTTTCATTTACATTGCTATAATGCAGAGTTCCGGAAGGTACTACTGACCCCACAGAGATCAGGAAGCTTCATGAAACACTGCTACTCAGCAGAATGATCCAGCAGACTCAAATCTGGTGGCTGGCAATGAGGTGCATCAGTGGAGGCCACATAGTGAAAGTTCACATTTCTGAAGCCTATTTTCACTGCCAGAGGCTGAATGGCCTTTACCAGTTTTCTACCTTCCAGCTCATTGGCAGAACTAAATTCCATACAGAATCCCAGCTGCTTTGATAATTGTTTGAACAACAATGATCTGTGTTCACAAATCAATAAAGATGTTTCCTGTCTTCCAATTCCTATGAAACTTGGAAAAGCACAAGAAAGGATAAGAGTGAGTACCAAGCAGTGTAGAGAAGGAAAATACCATTTTTTTTCTACCCTCGTAAGTTCTCTGATGGGGCTTCCATCAGAGAATAAAATGGGACTGCCCTCACACACACAGAAGCTTATTAACATGCATAACTCATATATATGGGTATATCTCAAAGAAGTGGCTTAGAAACCTGGCTTAAGTAGCACCTTCTGTTACATCTTGAAACCAAACTATGAAGAGGCAAGTTATGGGGAGATGATCAGGAAAAGCACGGTAAAGAAGAGTAAGTAAGGTTTGTTATTCAGGTTCAAATTAGTGCTTTCTCCTTCAGTGTCCCTAGTAATTTAGTCAGCCTTCTCTTCCTGATACAGAGGAAAAGGTACACACACAAGTGGAAATTTCCTCTATAGATGTAAATTTCTCTTAAGAAAGGCTTTTTTCAGAGCTTTTCTCTGTGTGTCTCCTATTTCTCACAATAATCAGCTCCAAGTCATTCCTATGCCAAACAGTCATCTTGAAGGTAGGATATTTTGGTCTCCTGTCCTATATTGGAGTAGCATAATTATTTTCTATAGCAGAAATAGATAATAGTCAAAACGTAAGGGGAAAATGAATGATTTGCAGGAAGACAAATGGTACATAAAGTTCTCCCTCAGTATCCACAGGGGATTAGTTCTAGGGACCCAGGGATATCAAAATCCACAGAGGCTGGAGTCCCTTAATACAAAATGGTGTTGTATGTGCACATAACCTGTTCACATCCTCCTGAATACTTTAAATCACTTCTAGCCACTTATAATACCTAAAATAATGTAAAAAAACTTCTTAGGCAAAAAGTTGTTATACTGTATTACTTAGGAATAATGCCAAGTGGAAGATCTGTAAGTGTTCAGTATAGATGTAGCTTCTTCCCCCAAATATTTTTAATCAGCAATTGGTTGAATCCACAAGGAGAAATGACTTGATACCTGAAGTGAGAGAAAATCAAGACTTTTACATGATTACTTAATTTAGTATTTCTAGCTACTTGTAAATTATTATCCCTACTTAGACTAAAGCTTAGAGGATGTAGGTAATTTGTTCAACTCCATATTACTAGCAGTATTTGAACCCTGTTCTCTCTGAATCTAAGACATTTTCTTTATTCACTATATGGTGCTGAACTCAATGAATTTCTCAGGTAAGTAATGACCCAGATGCCTATTTAAATTAATATCTATTTCCAAATTCTCACAGTGATATTTATCAATATGTCATTTGAATTCCATTTTTTTCACAGTCAATAGATAATGTGTAGTTAAATGGTTCTCACCAAAGATGTAAATATATTACATTCTTACATGTCCATAGCTATGAGGACTTTTGTAATTTGTAATTATGAATATTGAAAAACATAAGTTATGCCTATTTTCAAGTTGAAAAAAATTCAAAGTTTTCCAAAAACATTATTATTACTTTATCTTATTTTCATTTCAATTTTCATTCTTGAGAGGAAGAGGGGAAAGGGGCATGCCTAGGAATGTGGCCTAACCCTCTGGCATCTACTTAACCAATTCCATGCTCATTGTAAGTGACTTTTACTAAACATGATGAATTATAAAGTGTGTTACTTAATCTCAAATTTAAAAAAAAATTCTGGATATACTGATAGCTATCATGTAATGATAATAAAACTGCTGATGTAGAATATTGAGGAATACTTATTTCTGACTGTGAATTCACAGATTATAATTTGATGTATCAATTCTATTTGTGGTTTAACAAATATATATTCTGTTGTCCCTCCTGTTTGTAATAAAAAGCATAGATAGATAGAATTAGAAGCTCTGTCCCTAACCCTTAAATGGTACCCTCAGAGTGATTGACTCCTAAAACTCTGTCCCCTAAACTCAATTGAAATTGTTGCAACAAAGTTTCTGTCCTGATCGAATTTGGAGAAAAAAAGTTGGACAGAACCTGATCAAAAAAATGAGAGGTGAACAAAATAGAATATCCACTCTTTTTAGTAGGTGAACTGTTTTTTTCCCACCACTTGACATGGAGAGCTTTCTGTAGAAATTCTAACTGCATGCATATAAACATACAATTCCATATGTATATTTGGAATATCTACACATGTACATGTCCCAACCTTCAATGTCCTGTCTCATCAGTACCAAATGTGCAGAAAAAAGAAATGCACCACAAGGAGAACAGCTGGGAGTCATTACTCATAATTATAGCCAGGATCAAGGGGGAGAAACACCCGGCAGGTGGAGTGTTCCCTCTGATCAAATTGTCCAGAAATCTGGAAAGGGAAATATTGTTTAAAACATGGATCTTAAAATAAATCATGATTATAAATTCTCTATTCTTTGTGTTCTTTTCTTTTTTTCTTTTTTAAACTCGATTCTTATTGCTGAAAAATGGAATATTTGGCATGATAAAATAATAAGCAGAAATTAAGTTGTGATGGGACTTTGAGGATTTCATAATGAACATGGATATAATTCTTTTCTCCTCTGCCTGTGCAGCCTATTAACTGTCATGCCAACATTATTTTGCTGTTGTCGCTTTAAAGTGGAGATGTGGAAATGGGACTACGTGGAGAAAGAGAAGACCTGAAAACCAGTGAAAGCCCATCTCTGTTTGGGAAATTTGCTTATTTTCTCTAAACCTAAATACTAAGATTTATGAACAAAGATCATCATTGTTCAAACTATTATCATTGATCTTGATGCTCACTGTAGGGGCAGAACAGAGGGTAATCCCTTTCTTGTTCATAATAAAAGTTAGGGCCAACACCCCTATAACACAAGACAGGTGAGCAAGAGAACATCCTAATAAATTTGTTCAGTCATCAGTTTACACAACACAGGAGACTTCAAATTGAACACCAATGGACCCAGGCTGAACTGTCAATTTTTTATGCTTAGATTTGATGAAGGATGTACAGCTATGCAGACATACTCTTGGACAAAAAGCATCTGATCTAATAGAACAGATTGGAGGCTGGTGAGTACCTAGAGAAGCCTGTCTGTGCAGATGCTTCTTGACCCATTGGTTGTAGGATTTCTTCCTTTTCCGATATGAAAAAAATGTCCTTTCCGGAATGGGGTTCTTATGACTTGTAACCAAACAAAGTAGGTTAGATTATTATTTATGTCTATCTCCTATACAGAGGTGGGGGAAAGTGAGAGTAAAACATTTTAGTTTTTATGGCTGGTTTTGGGGACAGAGATTCTGGTCTGTGAACTGCCTAGGGGCAAGAAACATTCTAGTTTTTCTGGATTACCTCAGGGGACAATGAAGAAGAGTAAGAGACAGGAGGGTAGGAAAAGTTTACAAACTCTGCTTCTGAGGCTGCATCTAGAGCCTCCCCATCAGTGTATCATTTTCTGAGCCCCAACATCAGCAGGGGACAGTAGGCAGAAACTTGAAAGTGGGCAAAGTAACCTGCCCTCAGGATGCTTATTTTTCAGTACACTTAGCAAAATTGGAACAAAGCAACAGGGAGGAGAGTAGATTCCTAGAGGAGAGAGAAAGAAACCCACACTGTGACTTCCTAGAAGTGATAGAACAAGGCAGAAACTTTGAAAGACAGAGGGGAATTTTATGGACTAATTTGTGAATTCAGTTGGTTTGAGAGCGGAACAAAAGACATTCAACTGGAGGCCTGAAAACAGTCCTTCAGACAAACTTTCTTTCCTTCTTATTGACTATCTTCTATGTTTGTCAATTATGCAAAATTATATGCTGCATCATATCACAAAGGCAATGAAGTTGATCAGAAGCATAGTTCATTGTATTATTGATATGAAAAGAAGACACTGAAATATGAATTTCCAAATTATTTTCACTCTTGTGAATATTTCAATTATACTTATTATCTATTATTCTACCTCTAAATCAAAATTGTAATTAATAATTATTTTGTTTACCAAATATCTGGTGTCTTTACTACAATTCATTTTTCACACAATCTAGATTTTAACATAGAAAAATTATGATACAAGGAAGATGAAATAGGCTATTTTCTACAACATCAATATAAAGGTAATATAATGTACATTATAGTGCATCTACAGTGTATTCCTGCATTAGTATCTGTTTTAGGTATATGAGAGATAACATTTTTGAAAGCAGCAGAATACAACAAACATTAGTATGACAATGTATAAATCAAAGGAAGTGTAACTGATGTGATTCTGCAATCTGTATGCGGGGTAAAAATGAGAGTTCATAACCCACTTGAATCAAAGTGTGAAATATGATATATCAAGAACTATGTAATGCTTTGAACAACCAACAATAAAAAAAACCAGAGGAGAGATCTTGATGAATATTCTGTGACTCTAGAAAGGTTTACATTTTAAGCACAACTGATTATTCTAGCCTTAGAGCAAGGGATTATATTGACCCCTCTCTAAATAAAAAGGTTTGAAAACATTTTGATGAGATTACAAGGATCTCACAATAAAGTAGTTATCTGGAAAAAGAGAACCCAATAGTCTTAAAAAGAAATAAAATGAGACCTGAAACACAGAATGGTATAATGTCCAGCATGCTTGCAAAAATCACTAGATGTGTGCAATAGATAGCCTCAAAGATGTTCCCTAATGAACTCTTTGCTGTGGGACATACATCATTTTTGTAATCATCTCCCCTTGAGTGTGAACTGGACTTATTAACTTAAAAGAATATGACAAAAGAAAAGGTATGTCACCTCTGAAATTAGGTTATTTAAAAAAAAACATGATTTCTATCTTGGGATCTCCCCTCACAACATGAGATCATTAGCTCTGAAGTCATCGGTTGCATCATTAGTTAAGTAGATATACAGAACACATGGTGGGTAATTAAACACCCTCCTCATAATTGCCAATTGCATGAGCTACAGAGTGGTTATCCAGCCTTTTATGTGAGCTTGAAAGTAGTTTTTCAGCCTTTTTAAATGACTTAAGCCCTGGCTGAAAACTTGACTGCATGTATCCACAAAAGATACCCTGAGTCACAACCATCCAGATTAACCACAACAGATTCCTGGCCCAGATAAATTATGAGATAATAATTATTGATTGTTTTAAGCTTGGGAGTAATTTCTTATGGAGCAACAGACTAATAATATAATGTATAAAAAGTAATAAAATGTGCTCAATAAAGAAGACCACAAAAACAATTAATAGAAAGAGATGCAAAGATAATGCAGATTATGGAATTAGAAAATAAATATTCTTAAATGACTCTCATGAAAGCATACAACATGGATAAATCATTGGATATAATCATAAAATGGAACTTGATATAAGGAGATAATAGAAAGAAT
This sequence comes from Callospermophilus lateralis, assembly GCF_048772815.1. Classification (NCBI taxonomy): domain Eukaryota; kingdom Metazoa; phylum Chordata; class Mammalia; order Rodentia; family Sciuridae; genus Callospermophilus; species Callospermophilus lateralis. The sequence goes on along the minus strand of NW_027514663.1, from coordinate 2,005,323 downwards.
TTCAACAGAAAAATGTAAACTCTAAATAAAAATCATCTATTTATACCACTGTTTCTATGTGAATCTGTGTATGTAAGTATGTGCACATATGGGCATACAGAATGAGTGAACAAATTTTAATTAATATTGATCTTGTTTTTAGTTGAATAGTAAAACTTTTCTGATTAATTTGTCTTTGAACTTCTTTATAATTTTAATAATTCTTGCATTTTGTGTAGTTTAAGTAATTCTTTATAATTATTTTTGATATCTCCCCTGAACATCAAGACCTCAAAATTATAGCTTCTGAATATAGCAGTAATAATAAGACATTCCAAAAAGCCATTTGTTTATGTAAGAGTTTAGAATTTTTATTACTTAAATACAAATAGAAAAAATTTTAAGTGTCAAAATTGGAACATATACTTAAGTAAAAAGCAAAAATCTCTATTCTAGAAAAAGTTGGAGTACATTATAGTCATTCTAGACATTTAATGTCATAATATTTTATAAATCTACAAGTTATCCTTTAAGTTATACAACTTACATCTATAATAAACATCTCTGTGACAGTGACTGGAAGTACATCTGTAAGATATGCAGAAGTACTCTAAAACAAAGAAAAAAAGATTACTTGTTCTACATTTCTTGGCATGCAGGGCAAACTCAGACAAAAATGTGGAGGAGTCAGTTGATCTTTGCTGAATACAAACTCTCTTTGATACTCATTCACTCACACTGCCTCCCACACATTCGTAGATTTTCCTATTGAATGATTGAGATCCTCATGTGTTTATATCAACCACAAATATGCACTCATAATGTGATCACAGACGACTGCTATGATGTGCTGTAGGATAGTCAAAAGAGTTTTGGTGTCTTTTCCAATATTTTCACAATGTTAAAATAGTGAATATAATTTCTTCACTATGACTGAAAATTGCATAATGTTTTTAATGAACTTTTTGAGATGAAACCCAATGGCAAAGTCTCATGACACAAATCCTAGATTAGAGATTATAGCAGACTGATTTTATGAAAGGGAGACACTATATTCTAAATTATATCCTCATAAGACTCAAGAAGTCTTTCCACATAAGACTCAAGAAGAGGTCATCTACTCTCATGAATTAGATTACATGTCATTATCTCCTTGCAACACTTCTCTAAAGCCATGTTTCTGTGCCCTTTTTAATTGCCAAAGAAGTATAAAAACAAAAAAAAACTGTTTTATTTGAACTTTTCATAATTTTAAATTTCATATTATTAGCAGTAGTATAAATGGAAAAGGGGGCCGAAATAGTAGAATCCACCTAACTTTAGTACTGGAAACATATATTCCTATAATTTTACAATGTACACATCACTATTATTGTTGCAAAACTATTGCATATTTCATAAATATAATCATTGTAGTAAATTAGGACAATCTGCATAAACAGATCTTAGAACATTTCTGAGTAAGCATGGTGTTCTGAAATATATCATAGCAACAGTGACAGTGTATATTTCATAAAACAATGTTGATGTGAGAATACAGTGTATTATGGTTTGGATGTGAGATATCCCCCCAAATTTCAGCAGACTTCTTCCTTAGAGACCAGCTGTTGAGTGGGCTATTTCTGGTAGCAGCATGGAACAGGAGGCAGGCAGTGCCAGAGATGATTAAAGAAAGGAAGTGCAAAGAGAAGCAATACACACAACAGCTGGAAAATGTGGGAGATGTTTTTACATATGGTATGCAAGTCTTTTTCAGAAGGCACCTTAATAAAATAATAATAATAAGAAGAAGAATAATTAAAAAAATAAAATATGATAAAAAGGAAAAAAAGAAAAGAGTGTGTCACATTAGATTGGATAGAGAGAAAGGATGGGAGAGGAGGGGAGGAGTAGGGAGGAAAGAAAGGGCATCAGAATAGAATAGACAATATGATTGATGTATGTACATTCCATGTGTGTATTATATATCAAAATGCATTCTACTGTCATGTATGACTAAAAAAAATAAAAAAAATATATAATAATAATAATAATAATAATAATAATAATAATAATAATAATAATAATAAAAACACACATACAGCTGAGCTCTGAACCCTAAAAGAAATGAAGTCATAAAGGGTCATGGCAACTATTAAAACTTACTTTCAAGAATTCTGTCCAAAATGCCCATTAGGAAATAGAACACATTTGAAGAGAAGAGGTATGAGGGTATTTTTTGCTACTTTCAAGTGCTCTTGCAACTTTAAACTTAATGTTGTCACACTGATGTTAAAGAACCTAATTGTCTCCTTCCAACAGGAGAGAAGTCTGCTGCCTTTAGAGTCTACAGTAAAGTAGCAGGCAGCCTAGAACCTCAGAAGAAGGGGTGGGTTTAGGGTCACACAGTGCACGTGCACACCATGCCGGAAATGGGAAATGCAGTTTGGCCTCATCTTTACAATTCCCAAGTTGGCAGTGAAATCAGAATCCCAATGCATCTGTGAACTTCAGCCTGTGGCTGGCATCCCTGCAGAGGCATGGAGGAGAAACACAAATGCACAAAAAGCTTAAAATACTGTAATGTAACTCTTACCCTCTTTTAATTTTATTTATTTATTTATTCTTTTGGTAATGAATTGGCCTCCACCTTTCCCAAGTGTGAGATGCTTTTCAGCTTTTTGTTGCTCTCTGACTATGCCTTTAAGCTGCTGCTTTAATGGCCCAACCCAATCATGCTGACAGTCAACCACAGCCAAAGGAAACACTCCAGGTCACCTGAGGTTCACAGTGGGGTTGAGTTTAATCTTGTTTTTGAATCCATAGGTGCAAATATTAGAAGTTTCTGAGCAAAATCGCAATTAAGATGAATGATTTAATATACTGTTTCAGGAATGGCAAGCATCAGTGTCTATGAATGCCTCACATCTAACACTCTAGTGAAAAGTGTGATGATAAAGTTTGTGCAACTTATTTTACCTAGGGGGTTGATACCCTGTTTGGAACCCACTGTATTTATTAGCTGAGGTGTGACTAAGGCCTTGAAGTAACTGATATTCATTCTTCCACAGCATGGAGGCCTGAAGTTCAAAGTCAAGGGGTAAGCAGGGCAATGCTCTCTCTGAAGCCTACAGGAGTGGGTCCTTCTCTCTTCTCTAGCTTCTGGTGGCATGTGGATATCCTTAAATTACCTCAACTTTCAGCCACCTCTATCTTCAACTGGATTTCTTCCCTCTGTGTGTGCTTTTATCTCTGTGTCCCATATTCTAATTTCCCTTCTTAAGGTAACACCAGTAATAGATATAGGGCCCATCCTTTCCCACTAAAATCACACTTTAATTTTATTTTATCTACAAAGACACTATTTCCTAAAAAGGCCACCTTCACAGATCAGTGACTGACCTTGTGTGGCAGCGGTTTGCAGAGGTTCCTAAGCCAGGCAGAGGGGTAGAAATGTAAACACTCTCTACCAGAAAAGGTTATCTCAGTGTGATGAGCAAAGAGAAGGAAAGCTAGGGATAGGATCTATGACACAGGTGGCATCTTCTCAATAACATACAATTCACCATGTTTTAAACTCAAATGTAATAATAGCTTTCCTTTTCTTTTTAAGTTTTGTTTATTTATTTTTTATTATATCATCTATTTATTCTAAATTGTTATACACGATGGTAGATGCTCTATGTTATACATAGAGCACAATTTTTCAAATCACTGATTGTACACAAAGTATTTTCACACCAATTGTGTCTTCATACATGTACTTAGGGTAATGGCGTCTATCTCATTTCACCATCATTCCTACCCCCTTGCCCCCTTGCTTCCCTTCCCTCCCCTTTGCCCTATATAAAGTTCCATCATTCCTCCCATGCTCCCCGCCACATCACCATTATGAGTCAGCATCCTCATATCAAAGAAAACATTCAGCCTTTGTTTTTTTTTTCAGATTGGCTTGTTTCACTTAGTATTACATTCTCCAGTTCCATCCATTTACCTGCAAGTGCCATGATTTTATTCTCTTTTAATGCTGAGTAATGTTCCATTGTGTATATATACCAAAATTTCCCTATCCATTCATCTACTGAAGGGCATCTGGGTTGGTTCCACAATTTAGCTATTGTGAATTGTGCTGCTATAAACATTGATATAACTGTGTCCCTGAAGTATGCTGTTTTTAAGTCCTTTGGGTATAAATTTAGGAGTGGGATAGCTGGATCAAATGATGGTTCCATTCTAAATTTTCCAAGGAATCTCCATACTACTTTCCAGATTGGCTGAACCAAATTGCAGGCCCCACCAGCAATGAATAATACTTTTCTTTGTTTTTGTAATAAGCCAAATTCAGGTGTGTCTTACAGTTGCATGCCAAAGACCTCTCTTTTGAATATTTCTCATAACCAAACCATCTGAGACATTTGGATGTGGAAATATCATCTACCATGCAGTTTGAACTCTAGATAAATATTGTTTCAATAGTTTATGCATACTTAATTTTCATTAAAATGGATAGCAAGTACCCTGATCTAGCAATTACAGACAACGGCTTTTCCTTTCTTGTAACAGGAAATTTTCAATCCCTGGAAACAAAAGGAAATGACAAACCATCAATAAACAGAAATTGGGCAATACTGTGCTGTGTTTCTTTTTCTGTAATAAGTAGGTAGCAAAGGCAAGTAAATGGGGCATTATCCAGGTGATCTCCAAAAGGAAGAAAGAAACCTGTGAGAATCATCTAGAGGAGTAAAAACCCAGCCTTAGCCTTCATCCTCTATGTTCATATGCCTATTTATGTGCAATAAACAGTGATTTTAGCCATTATCTCATCTTCAGTATTACACTTAATGTAATTTCTGCCTACTCATGGGAAGAACAATCACAACCTTAGGACATTTTATGACATGAATATAAGCAGAGATTTCATGTACTACTTCAACTCTCTAAAATTGAAAGTTTCAAGTGCCCTAGTATATCCACATATGTTCTATATGCCAAGCTTCTCAAATATAATGGCATTGAGCATCCTGGATTAAAAAGCTAATCTTCAAATTTCAGCATTCAGTGTCCTCCTAGTGTTTAGCTAGCCTTATCCTAAAACAGGCCATCACTTTCAAATTCTTGTTAATGGGAAAAAATTTAATTCAATAAAATGGAAGATTTTAGTGTTGGAAATTTTGATTTAGGGTGGAAGTTTCTACCCTTTGAAGACATTAAGAATCATAAGGTTCTAAAATTCTTGTAGTAAAAATGTTGCTTACATATACTGATATATAGTGCCTATAAAGTTAGTCATGTGTTATTATGCAAAATGCTCTGTTCTTTCTGAGAAAACTTTTCAATAAGCTTGATCAAGAACATTAAATATGAAAATAGGAAAAAACATTTAACTTTTGAAATGTAATTAAAAATATATTTCACCATATGCTCCTGTCGTTACTTCACTTCAGCAAAACAAATTTCTAAAGCATTTATTATCTCCCATCATTTTTTAAAGAGCCCTATTGTTCACACATGGCACAGAAGATATACAGATAAAATTAATCAGCCCTGAGAAAGTATGGCAAGAAATTCATTTGTCTACATTCAACAGATTATACGAACTGAATCAGTGAGGATATCTTTCCCCTTTTATAAGAAAACTGTCTGAATGTTTCATATCCACCTATGAATTACTAAGACAACCAGTGTTATAAATGTCATTGTTATGAAATAAATGTGTTTCTCCCCAGTTCAAAAGCCCTAATCCCTAATGAGATGGTACTTGGAGCTGTGGCCTTTGGAAGGTGAGTTAGATGAAATTATGAAGATGGAACCTTCATGATGGCATGAGTGTCTTTATGAAAAGTGAAAGATAGCAGAAGGTGTTTTTTTTTCCTCTTTGTCATGTGAGAATAGAGCAAGAAGTCAGCAGGCTACAACACACAGGAGAATTCTCACCACAACCTGACCTGGGACTTCCAGCCTCCAGAATGATGACAAATAAATGTCCATCATTTAAGTCAATCTATCTGCTTTAATTTCTTGTAGTAGCTGAAACTGACTGCAACAGACATTGATAGGGCAATACAATCTATCTTATTCCTTTAATGATGGGAGCATGAGAGTTTTCTGCTTAATTGTAAGTGATAAAATTAAACAGAGTTTTCACTTAAAATCCTGTACAGTGCCTCTAAGAACATACTCATTTTAGGAGTTAATTCAAAATGTTTATGAATTTGTCAAGAAGGTTGAAAGTAAGTATTTTCTTCATTGAGGTGACAATAAGCTTCATGCTGGCAGAATATGATGTTTGTGAAATAAAACAATAGGAGGATAATGAAGAGTAATTGTTTCACAAATCATAGCCTAATACAAAATCTAACATTTCTGAATGGAAATAACACCTCTCATATTCTAAGAATCAATACTTCATAACTAAGGAGAGATCCTGGACCCTGCTACTGGCTGGGCTTTTGACTTTCACACTGCTGTGGCTGTAATGGCCTCTTTTCCACCTGACCTTCTCTTCTTAAGATTGACTTCTCAATTTAGGTTCCAGGATGGAGTTTAAATTCAGGTCCTGCATGAATTTTGATCATGCAGTATTGTAGGTATTGGCAGTCAGATCAACAGACATGATAGAGAAGAGGGAAAATGTCTTGTAGATATGTGGAAAGGGTGACCACTTCAGAGAGTACTTACAAATAAAGAATTAGAAAATTCAAAAGTTCATTAGCAAGATTAGTAAAAGCATTATATAGATTAATGCTATTTTGTATATAAAATATTAAAGTATACAGTTTGATATCATCCTTTATAACTAAATTTTTTATTGTGTTTGCCTTATCTCCTTTAAGAGTTTTCCTTCTAGAACTATAATTTTCTAGATATTAAAAATACAATTTAAACAGGTGGACCATTGTGCAAAGTAAAAGTGCCTCTTTCTCCTGCTGAATTCTGGGCAGCTTGGCAGAGATTTGCTAATGGGTTTCTCATCCTTACTCTCTAACCAACAAGGGTTTGTTGATTTTTTGTTTTTGTTTTTTTGGTTTATGTGGGCTTTTTAAATACACAACCCTATGTATGGGACCACATCAGATAATTGGATGAATAGATGAATAGATGACAGATTTTTTAAAAACGTGTGTTTTAAGGTATGGAGTTTTAGAGAAAGGGATGAAAAATGTCAAAATTTTGCCATAAATATTTACATAAAAATATAACTCAAATGATGATGTCCTTTTTGGAAGTCAAATCATCACCAATAAACTATAATTATTCATTCTATTAGCAGTGCCACCATTCACCCAATGCTCTGACTGAAAATCCTTTGTATCATGCTCAACACCAGCAGTTTGAATTGGAATAAAACTTACAAGAAAATTTTATAAAAAGCTAACTGCATCTATTTCCAAAATATACCTGAAATGTTCTTACCAATCACTAAATACACTAATCCAAGTCACCATTGCTACTCTCTTGGACTACTGCAGAAAGCTCCTAAATATTTTTGTCTCCATGTTTTCCTACATTTTATTCTCAAAGGCCAATTTTATGTTTAAAATACAATTTCTATTGTTACTTCTCCACCCACCATCCCTCAGACCTTCAGCTACATTTAGAACAAAGTCTAATGTGGCTTATCAGGTCCACCATGGTCTTGTACCAGGTACATCTCTTATACTAGAATTGCCTCATCCTTGCTCTTTCCCATCCAGCCACTCTAGCCGATTGGCTGTGCCTGTCACATGACTAGCAGCACTGAACGCCTTTGCACACCGCCTGAGATGCCCGAAGAAAAACATCCCTCTTATGATTGCCCAGGTAATTCCTTAATTCATTCTTGTCTTTACTCAGGGATCTTCTCATTCTTGTCACTTTTTCATAGCATCTTCTCTAATCAGCCTATTAATATAAATTTCCTCCACTTTTCCACAGTGTATTTATATTATAATATAGGACTTTGTTATTTCCAACAATAGTATGTGATTTTCAATGAGTCAAGAGAAGCCCATCTGTCTTACACACTTATCAGCTAGAACTATGAACAAGTGTTTATACGTATTTTCAAGAACTAAAAAATACATTAAAATGGGATTTTGAGTATCTCTTAGTCATTTCTACTAAGCAGAGTTTATCATTCCTCATTTGAAAGATGCATTTTCAAGTGATCAGGAAACAACATTTGATGAGAAATGACAGAAGCTTATTTTTAGAAAAATACTATAGGCATCTAACAGTATTTCAGTCTTTTGTGGGAAATTAATGGAGACTGGAATATGAATTTGTGTATATATATGGGAGTACACATCAAATATTCCAATGAAAAAACTGTTGATCCTATGTAAGCCACCATTCCTCTGTTCTCCAACTCAAGAAAAGAATAAAGTGAAAATAAAAAGAAAAACCTGAGGAAGTGAGTTGATAGAAAGCAATCAACAAGTTTTAATTACATTGGGACAATAATTTGAATAGAGTCAAAAGGAAACAATACTCCCATTGAAGCACTGTTGAAAGACCCCATCCTTTCCATATTCATGTTTTATATATGTCTTACATATGAACTGAACAACAAAGTTCTCACTCTAATGGAGTTTTTATTTTACTAAGCTTTGGGTAACAAACTGATTTTAGTTTTGAGATTAAATCCCACAAGAATACCTGTCTAAAATTTATCAAATTTTCCTCAAAGTAGCAATTCTTGCTTTAGGAAAATTTGGTGTAACTGGTAGACTTTTAAAACTGCAATGTTTAAATTAGATTTTTATGCATTTCTGTATTTACAAATAGGCTTTCTTAAAAGGCCTATTTCCTCTTCTGTATTGAGGTATGATCAAAGTGTAGTAAAATATATAGAATTTAGTCAGTACTGACAAATAAATATATTATGAAACCATTGGCACAACGAAAAAAATAAGCATTTCCATTATTCTCAAAAATTTGCTAATAACAATTTGTTTTTCATTTATCCCTATAAACCAATTTCATATATTACTGTTCTGTTTTCTATCATGAGTTTGCCTTTATAGAAATTTAAATAAAGAGAATCATATGAAATATACTTCCTGTTGTCCAGCTTCTTTTCCTCAGTCCACAATGGCATACAAAGAAACAGGTAAGTATGGCCCACTTAAAATAAATAAATAAATAAATTTTCAGAAGCTACTCATGAGAAAATGCAACCAACAGAATTATCAAAGACTTTTAAAAAACTGTATTAAATATATCAAGTAGTTAAATAAAATGATGCACAAGTAACTAAAGAAAATAAGAAAACGGTAAATAAATAAAATAAGAATATCTGTGAAGAGATAGAAATATTTTTTTAAAAAAAAAAGAGAACCAACTTAAAATACTTGAAATTTTGGAGCTGACTAATACAATCATAGAAATAAAGAGTTGGCAGAATTCAAAAGTACATTTGAGCAGAAAGAAAAAAAGACTAAGCAAACTTGGAGACTGTGCAATCACTATTTTTAAGTTTAAACTACAGAAAGTAAACAGAATAAAGCAATGTTATTAGAGTCTAAGGACCCCACAGAATGCCATCTAACAGACTAACATGTGACTATAGAATCCCAGGACAAGAAAGAAAGAAAGCAATATTTGAAGAAACAAAGGCTGAAGTCTCCCTAAATCTGATGACATATATTGGAGAGAGAGAGAGAGAGAGAGAGAGAGAGAGAGAGAGAGAGAAGAGAGAAGAGAGAAGAGAGAAGAGAGAAGAGAGAAGAGAGAAGAGAGAAGAGAGAAGAGAGAAGAGAGATATCTCCAAGAAAGTCAACCAACTTCAGGCAAGTTAAACTCAGAGACCCATATCTAAGACATTATATTCAAATTATCAAAAACAAAGATGAAGAGAAACTCTTGAAGACAGCAAGAGAGAATTTACTTGTCAAGGGATTGACAGTCAATTGTTCACCAGAAATGACAAAGAAAAGAAATATGATAACATATTTAAAATGTTAAGGAAAAACAATTTTAAACAATGAATCAAGTATTCTCTATACAAGAAAACTACACATCAGATATGAGGTGGGAAATAAGATACTCCCAAATAAATCAAAGCAGAGAGAGTTAAATCCCATGTGAGACCCATCCTATAAGATAGAGTAAAGGTTTAATTTAATGTCTTAAAGATAAATTTTTGTGTATCAGAGTATTGACAAAGTGAAAAGACAATATAAAAATGGGAAAAAATATTTGCAAATCACATAGCTCTTAAGCCTCTAATTTTTGAATATATGAAATAGCAAAAAGATAATCAATCTTATTAAAAATTGGGCAGATGACCAGAATAGAAATTTTCTCAAAGAAAACATGTAAATATTCACTAGGCCCATAAAAAATAATCAATATCATTGGAAATTCAGGAAATGTAAATCAAAACTACATAATATACTATTTCACACTTATAAGAATTGCCATCACACAAATATCAGGAAATTACAAGTGTTGATAAAAATGTAAAGAAATGGGGAAACTTCTACATTGCTGGTAGGAATGCAAGATAGTTCAAGCTATGGAAAATAGTTTGTTGGTTTCTCAAAAACTAAACTAGAAATATTATATGACTCAGTCATTCTACTCCTAAGTATATACCAAAAGAACTGAAAATAGAAACTCAAATACTTGTATGTCTATACTGACTGCAATATAATTAACAATAGCTAAAAGATAGAAATAGCTCAAGTGTTTATAAATAGATGAATAAATAAGTTAAATATGATATGTGCATAGGCAGTGGAATAGTAGTAAGTAAATGATGTCTGATAAGTACTACAGTATCAATAAATTGTGAAAGCATTAAGCTAAGTAAAATAAGCTATAAGCAACAGGAAAATATTACATGAATAAATGTATATGAAATATTTAAAATATTCAACATTTAAAATATTCAAACTCATAGAGACAAAATGATAAGAGATATATAGTAAGGAGTTAAGGAAATGGTTAGGGGAGGTTTGTTAAATGTTAAAGTTCTTATTTGGTGTAATGGAAAAGCTTTACAAGTAGATAATGATGATGTTGCAGTACATAATAAATATAGTTAATGCTACTGAATTCTACACTTAAAAATGGTTGATATAGCAAATTTTATGGTATGCTTTCTAATAAAAATCAATAATGGTACTAAAAAGGTTAATATTTTATGTGCTCACATGCTTATTTCTTTAAAAGTTTATCATCAGAAATTACACTTTAAATAGGCCACTGAAATAGAACATTGCAAATGCTCTTCAACTTAGGATGGGGTTAAAACCCAAGAAGTCTATCCTATGTTGAAATTATTAAACATCAAAATGCATTAAATATATTTAACCCAGTGACCATCATAGCTTAGTAACACAGTCCACTATGAAGTATCAGTGGTTTTGTCCAATGATCCCATTACTATGTTGGAGCTGCTAGTCACCATCCTGCTCTGCATCACAAGAGATCAGATGTATTACATTTGTCACCACCATAAACTCAGAAAACATTCCACCACCATAAACTCAGAAAACATTCAGGAGGAGGATATTGATATAGCTCCAAAATTATTTCTGTAGTCTTTTCTATAGTAGAGGAACAGCAGTTATATAACACCATCTACAATTTATGAAATAATGAAATTTTGCAATGTACATTTACCAAAAAACACTCATATATTTGCCCACTGCTATCCCAGCTGCTCATTATTTTGTTGTTGTTGTTGTTGTTGTTTGTTTGCAGTACTGGGGATTGAACCCAGGGGCACTCTACCACTGAGCTACATTTCTAGCTCTTTTTGACTTTATTTTAAGGTGCTCAGGCTACCCTTGAACATAACATTCTCTTGCCTCAGTCTCTCTTTTTTTTGACAGTCTTAATTTTTTTCTTTCCATTGTACATTCCATGAACCACATTTGTCCTTATTTTTTAACTCCTACTTTTATTCCTTAAATGATCTTGATTGGATTTCTGATCTTTGCAGCAAAGAATATTACCCAACACTATAATCCATAAGATCTTCTCTTTAACATTAAAAGAATTTTTTATATTTTAAAAATTTATTTACTTTACAGTATTCTTCTTACAAATTTCTTTTGGCTTGTTTTGTTATTTTTCTCTCTATTTAAATTTAATGCTTAACATTTGTTTTTATTCCTTATAAATGAATTGCTGATCAATACAATCATTTTAAATTATAATTTGTCAAGTTCTAGCTGAAGCCTTAAAAGTATCCAGAAAGATTAATTTTTCAACTCTATTTTTTGAATCCTCCTCCCACCTAGAAATAAGCATAGAAGCCTGAAAATATTTAGCCTTAAATATATTTGCCATGACATTTATAATATTAAGTTTCAGCAAACTTCTTCATTGTTAAATAGGAGATTGATTAAAGAAGCAAATAATATCCATGCTTTTACAAACAGATTTCTCATTCAAAAAGTGTCAGCCCTCCCAAAATGAAGCCTTGGTTGTTCTCAAGACCTCACTTGATTGTCTTCTCCCTTTAAAAAATTTCCTAATTCTTTCAGGTGCATTTGTTTGACCTCTCTTCTATACATCTAACTCTGTCCAAATACTGACATTCGGTGTAGTATCTCTGCCTCTGCCTGCCTATTCTCCCTAGATTATAAGGTCATCAATATAAGAATCATGTCATACTCATCTTCTTACCACCTTACCTACTAACGTACCTAGCATGTGCCTGTAGTCAAAAATTATTTGGTGAATGATTGAGTGAAGGACTGAGTTTTGACTGAGCTAACATTTCTGATGACATTGAACAAAAGCATAAAAATATAGTATTAAAATTAAAAAATATTTTAATAGAAATGACACTTTTACTTTGGTCAGAGAATTGTTGATGGTCTTTTCATAACTTTTTTTTTAACTTTTGAAAAGTTAAAAAACAAATTGACCATAGAGAAGAAAATATAAATTTCTTATCATTCCATAATACTTCTGGTCTCATTTTCTTCCCTTCTATTTTTCTAAATAAAACAACTAATTAGACGTACATTAGAAGGACAGATAGATAAGTAGATAGATGTTGGGTAGATAGAGACAGATAAAAATGAATGCACAAATACATACAAATAGACCCTTTTTTCCTATGTTTGAGTGATTCTTAAAATATCTATGAAACATTCCAAGATTTTTTTGGTCATCCTGTTAATATTTGCAAATGCATATTTCATTTACAAATATCTTTTATTAATTTTTACATTTCAAAGAAATTGCAGTATATAAATATTTTCACAGTGTAGAAATTTTCTCACTATTTATCTAAGGGAAAAAATTTAGAAATGTAGATTGGATGACTAAAGCACATGTTAACAGTGTTTCAACTTCATCTATAATCAGCTTTTTAGTTCCATAGGTCTAATTTCTTGTAAAATATTAGAGTTACCTAGATTTCAATAGTTAGCGACATAAAAAATGAGTAGTTTAGAGGTTGTTGGCCAGACGAAACATATTAGAATGCACCAATTTGTGGATTAGGTATTGCCCTAATATTTAACCAGAGAGTCCTTGGAGAACCTGTCTATACTGTGCTTTATAGAGTAACTAATGTCAAAAGGTAAAATAACCAAAATCTTCACCAAGATCTCCATAAATGCAATGTGATTTAGATTCTCAGGCTTCCTAGTGCCTTCAAATACAATACCCACAAAGGTTATTAGCAGTTTTACTTAGTACAGACCAAATATAAAAAAAAAAACAACTATGTTATTATTCATTGCAGAAAGAAAGTCAAATATACAAAATATTTTTGATAACTATATTATTTTATTTAAAAACTGGCAAAGGAGGCCAGGGAGAGAATTATGATTTCAACTGACATAAAGAGGGACTGGAAAGGGAGACAGAAAGCAAATCCTAGAAATCAACATCTTGTTTCTAGGTCAGAACTGCACACAGGACCTGTAAAACAAAAGAATAACAGAGTCTTGGGCACAGTCTGGATTTACTATCTGAGTAGAGGATTTTGAAGTCCACATTTTAATGATTCTAAAAACAGCTGATTCTTATACATGTTTAACCTGTAAGAACAAGTGAACCAAGAAATGTTTACCTTTGACCAAAGTGAAGATTAGAAGAATTGTCTGTATTGGAGATAGGACCAATGACTTTTTTAAAAAAAATTGTTGAATTTGAGATATACTTTGGAAATTCAAGTTCAGGCTCTCAGAAAGCATATAGAGATACACTCATAGGTCTTAGGAAACAATACTGAGTTTAAGACAGATTTTGGAATCAGAATAGCTGTTTATCACATCAATTGTAACTGAAGCCTTGGGCACATGTGCATTTACTATAGAAAATGCGAAGAATGAGGAAAGATGAGAACTAGGGACCAAATCAGAGATTAGGAATAAAACATAAGAAATTCAAAGCAGCTATAAAGTTCTCAGAAACAAGCAAGCCCCTGAGGGGTGTTGGAAGGCAGCCATAGATTACTGTTTTCTGCACTTTGTGAAAACAGAAAAATACTGACTTGAAGAGCACTACAGACAGAAGCCAAGGACATAGCAAGGAGTAACATGATTTCTAAACAACATCATGAGATCTTCCAAACAAAAATACAGAATGCATAGTTATATTTGAATATTAGATAAACTGTTACTATGGTTACTATTATTTTAGTACTGATATGCCCCAATATTGTATGGGATATACTTATACTAGAAAAATATGGTTTGTCTGAAATTCAATTTTAACTGGCTGCCCTTTAGAATATCTGGAAACCCAACTCTGAATCCTCTTATTCTTTACCCCCCACACTAACTGTGGCTAAAATAATGGATCCTGAGTTCAAACTTCAAAATAATTCGGCAGAACAGTCATTAGATAAATTGATTTGGGATTAACTGACAAATTATCTTGCAAAAAAAAATGATAACCTTTAGAAAAGAGCTTTTTAAAATATTTTTATCACCCAACATTTGAAAAAAATACTTTTATACTCATATTTGTATTATAATTGTAAAGTGAACATATGTCTAAAATGGTTTAAATTAACAGAAAATAAGTCAACATTTTAACAAAAAAAAATTTAACAAAATTTTTAAAAGAAAAATCTCAGAAATAGCTAAAAAAAGTTATTTTTAAATTTTCTTTCTGAAAAAACTCTAAAAATAACACAGAGTTTCTGGCAGTGAGCCAGGCAGCATGAGGGATTCAGGAGAGACTACTCAGGTAACAAGGTAAAATTCAAGAGCAAATCTTTTGTCAAATTATCTACTGAACTTGCCACAAAGATGGAATCCCTAGATCAATTCAGGCAGGATCCAAATGATGGGAATGTAGACATCCCAGGCACAGAATGGATCTCTTTCATTCCATACACAAACACTTCTAGGGGTTATGACAATGCTTCATATTGAATCTGTATTTTCAAGTCTAACTTTCACAGAAAAAGAAACAAAAAAAAATTGACAGTAGACTAAAATAGGAACCTAACGCTGATATTAAGTCATGTGTGTGGTGGCTTCTGCACCACCCAGATTCTCCTTCAGAGATAAAGAACTTTTCCCCAGCATACTTACAGAAGCATGCCTCAGCTGTCAGTCCTGTCTGGGGACTGTTTCCGATGAAGAAAATTGCTTGGATCAAGGTGGCTTCTATTTCCAAGTGGCTTCTCCTGCCAATGATTAGTTTCCTAGAAACAACTCAAGACAATGCTTGGTCCATCTCAGCTTTAAGAACACTAATGGGACCTTTGTTGAGACTTCCCAGAGGGACTAGTGGTGACAGCATCAGAGCAGCATTTCTCCCTCAAATAAATTTTGCTTGTCTTCTCCCTTCCCAGGAGCATTTCCTAATAAATGTCCTGCATGCTAACCTCCACCTGTGTGTACTGCAGAAAACCCAACCTCTCTGAAGGAAACAGGAAAATTTGTATATAATTTGGAGATGCATGAAAACAGATCAAAAGAACAAACTGCATGATGAAGACTAAATCTCTCCCTAATTGGCTAGATATTTTTCATCAGCATTCAATAGAAGATATATTGAGAGCTCATATCTGCTCTAGTTTGGATATACATAAAGGTCCATGTGTTAAAGGCTTGATTCCCAGCCTGTTATGCTCTTGGGAGGTGCTAGGATCTTCAGGAGGTGGGGTCTAGGTGAAGGAATTTAGATCATTTGGGGAGTGCCCTTGAGTGCTTTTCTTTATATTTATATTATTTATACTGTATTCTTTGCAAATTTATTCATAAACATGACTTTCATTATTATTATCACTAAAGTAGTTTTTTTTCAGTTACTATTAGGGATTATTAATGCAAATAAAGCTCTTGATTTTTTTTGGATTAATCTTGCATCCATTTTTTTCCACAAAATTCCTTTGATTATTTTGGTAAATTTTGCTAGATTGGATTGGAATTTTGTGTGAATAATTATATCATAAATAAGAAAGAAGGGGGACATGAGAGACAGAAAGAATTAGGAAAAGTGGGAAGGAAGACAGAGGAAGAGACACAATTTGACACAATTTGAAAACTTCTTGTTTATATTGTTTTATACACCCAAAACCATACTGAATAACAATAGTGATAGTATTCATGCCCTTTTTCTGACTAATGAAATTAATTCATCTTCTTAGAATAGTAATTGCTATGGAAATTTTTTAAAAAATTAAATTTTATATTTCAGGAGTTTATTTTTCTTAGGAATGTTATTAAGAATGGTTTCTGATTGCTATTAATACCTTGTGACTATTTTTGTCATGATCATATATTTTTCTTTGTAATATTTTGATTGAAGTGACTATTGAGCTTTATCTTTATAAGTACATTTCTGAAATAAACCCTGCTTGATCACAGTGTTCTGATACAGAACATACTCTGCTTGCATGCATTTAATGTAGAATTTTTGCATCTACATTCATGAGTAAGATTAAACTATAGTTTTTGTTTTTCTACCTTATTGATGTTTTCATATTGTTTTTATTAAAAAAAACTCATCTTCCATTTCATTTATGTTCTCATTCTAAATGAGACAAATTATGTGATAACATCTGAAAAGTAGTTTTGTTTTCAAGAAACATTTATGACATTTGATTAGGGTAAAAAATAATTACAAGACTACCTTTCTAGTATGTCCAGTCTCTCTTCATTTTATCTTCACTTTATTGAACATATATTTGTGTTTTGTTATTTTTTTATTATTTAGATATACTCTTCAACCAAAACACAACAAAATTCCCACCTTATGTGAAGAATGTGTGCAGATCTTTTATTCAGTTGAGTTTTGTTGTTGTTGTTGTTGTTTTGGTGCCAAGGGATACAACCCAGGGACCCTCGATCACTGAGTCGCATCTCCAGACACTGTGATTTGTTTTATTTTGAGATAGTGTCTCACTAAGTTGCTTAGGGCCTCACTAAGTTATTGAGGCTGACTTTGAACTCACAATCCTGCCTTAGCCACCTAAATCACAGGTGTGTGCCACCAGATCCAGGTCTTGACCAATGTTCTTGTAACAGTGATGTCTGCTTGTGAATATTTGGATGTTCTTACAGATGCTGAAAAAGGGAAGTCTAGAATTGCACACATTTCCATGATAATGCCAGGAAGTGCATATTATCAATCTGAAAACACCTAGTGATTTACCAAACTCAGTGCATGACTCGTAGGAAACACAAGCTTAATATGTTCAAACACCACACTCTGGTACTTCTCTATTTTTTTTTGGGGGGGGGGTGGTTTGTTTTCCTTCTTTCTTTTGTTCCTGATAGAAACCTGAAAATCATTCTTAATTCCTACTTCTCCTTTATCTTTCATATCCAATTCCCAAGTCCCCTCTATATTGCTTCTCTCATTGTTTTATCTTTCTCTATTTGTCTTAATATCCAGCATTACCTCCTCAACTCACACTTCTATAATATTTTGTATGAAGAAAAATCTAATTACATCTAATTACTCCTCCCATGTATAATCTATGGATCATATTTATAAATGCCTGTTCTCACCTCTGAATTAATTCCATCTAAAATTGATCAGATTGATGTGGCCTCAAATGAAGTGCATTTTATAATCCTTGAGGTATCATTAGCATTATCAATTTTGCTCTCTCCTTGACCTTGGGATTCTAATCACAATGGTGTTTTCTCAGTTCCTGGAACATAGTAACATTCATCTTGCCCCAGGACTTTTGTACATGTTGCCTTCCCAGGTATGCTTGCGAATTTAGTATATTCCAGCTACCTAATTCTTATCACAATTGCTAAATATGTATATTTCATTCTTATTTATTTATGTATTTATGGTATTGGGGATTGGACTCAGTGATGCTTTGCCATTGAACTACGTGGCCCTCTCTAATGGGAGAAAAGAATTTCATTTCAAATTTTTAAGTAAAATATGGCATCTTTTAAATGATTGACAATGCTCTACTTCTTTCAATAGAATCTGTTTCAGTTAAAAATAAGATTCACTTTGTTTTAAACTTAGAAAATACTAATTGCTATCTAAAAATTGTGTTGAAGAGGATCATAACCTAGCTTCTCTGGTTTGATTCTTTTTTTTTTAAGTAGAAATTACTGAATGTTTTTGAATGCCCTTGACTGTGATTAACTGGCTCACTTTTATATCTCAAGATCTAAGATTGAAGAAAATTTATAGATAGAGACAACCTTATGGTGCTTAGTAAAAGAGAACACTACTATATTAAAAGTGGCACCTTTCAGAAAAGAGCAGATTCACACTTGTTCCAGTCTGAAAACTTTAGTACTTTTTGTGAGAAGGAGATAAGAACAAAAGGCAGTTAACATTTTAAGGGAGCAGCATGCAGAAGAAACTTCTTCAAAGACAAGGTTTCAGCTCAATTTTTGATACTTGTTAACCATGGGGACATGGGTGGGTTCACTTAAATACTCTGACATCTGTTTTATTTCCTGGGAAAAAAACGAGGGTATAATATATGCCCTACCAACTACTTGCAGTTCCTGCAAACATAAAAAGAGATAATGGAATGGAGATACTCTCATAACCTCTAAGATTGGAATATCAAGGCAATGCATTATTATGCATACTTCAGAATAATCTACCAAGATAGAAAAGGAGTTAAGGGAGGGTACATGACCCCCTACAATTCTGAAAATATTTGACTAAAATGCATCTGCCTTCACCATTGTTCAAATTCTTGAAGAGTGAAGACAGGGTTATTGTTATTTCATTGGAACTTGAATACAGAATTAAATCTTGAATTCTTAGACTTTTTAAAATGTAACTCTTCCTTCTTAACACTCATGGTTTTCCTAACTTGCAGAAGTTAGAGTGTTTAAACTAATAAGCAAATAAATAATTTAAATTAGATTAACTACCTGTGTATAGCAGTATTTAATTTTTAGCTGCTTCTAAATCCTAAGGATTTCATCCAGTGCTTTAAATATAAATGTTTTATGGCTTTCTATTTTGCATTAAGTCTGTGATCTGGTTTCAGTTATTTATTCATTTATCTATCTATCTATCTATTTATTTATTTATTTATTTATTTTTTAACCAGTGGATATCCAATTACATCAGTTATTTGAGAAACAATCATTTCTCCATTTTTGCACTTTTGAAAAGTCAGCTGGATAAATTTTTCTGGGTCCATCTTTGGACCTTTCTGTGTCAGCCCCTTAACCAATACTGTGTAGTCTTGAATACAGTAACTATAGATTCATCCTACTTAATTCTTTTCTAAAATTGTTTTAGTTATTCCAATTACTTTGTTTTCCCATACAAATTATAGAATAATCATGCATAGGTTTTCAAAATATTTTGCTGGGGTTTTGATAAAAATTGAGTTAAACCTATATAGCTGTTTGGGGATAACTGACATAATTCAATACTAGGATTTGTAGTTTATGAACAAGATTTATCTCTCCAGTCATTTAGAATTCTCATTTCTTTCAACAACATGTTGTAGCTTTCAGCATATAAGCCCTATACATGTTTTCTATATTCATATCTAAATATTTACTTTTTTGAATGATTATAAATATTATATTTTTCACTTGAGAATTCAGTTACATTGCTAGTTTATAGAAATGCAATTAATTTTCATACATTTATTTTGTATTTTATGACAGTTGAACTCACTTGTTAGTTCTTAAGAACACTATTGTAGGGGCTGGGGATGTGGCTCAAGCGGTAGCGCGCTCACCTGGTATGCGTGCGGCCCAGGTTCAATTCTCAGCACCACATACAAACAAAGATGTTGTGTCCACCGATAACTAAAAAATAAATATTAAAGTTCTCTCTCTCTCTCTCTCTCTCTCTCTCTCTCTCTCTCTCTCTCTCCCTCCCTCCCTCCCTTCCTCCCTCTCTCTCTCTCTCTCTCTCTCTCCCTCTCTCTCTCTCTCTCTCTCTCTCTCTCTTTAAAAAAATTTTAACAAAAAGAACACTATTGTATGTTTTCGGGGTTTCTACATAGTCAATATTGGCACCTGCAAATATGGAAAGTTTTACATTCCTTCTTTTCAAACTAGAACACATTTAATTTTATTTTTATGTCTTAAGTCACTGAAGTTATTCCAGTATTATGTGGTTAAAAGCTTTGAATAGGCCTCCTATTTTTCAAATGTCTTGTTCATTGTTTAGGTTATGAATAATTGATCCAGAGCATATAAATAATATGGCTTTGAAGAATGCATGGGTGCACATATGGTATGGACCTGAAATGCTTTCCACAAAATAATGTATTGCAGATTGGGTATAAAGTGCAGCAATGTCACAAGGTGTTTCTGAGGTGGAAATATGGAGAAGAAATTGCATCATGAAGAGACTAACTCCATTACTGGAATCATCTATTTCATGAATTAATAGTTCAAATGGACTAATGGAAAGTGGTAGAAACTGTAGGAAGAAGGACACTTTAAATTGCTTACTTCCAAGCTCAAATATGTAGTTATTATTGAAATCCTCTCAATTGTATCAAGATAGTTTGTCTCATTGTTTACATTTGATCTCAGTCCAGACATCAGGGGGGAGGTTGAATATATAATCTTAGGAAGAAACAAATATGTAGTCACCAATAGGATTGAAATTTGAAAGTATTAGGCAACATGGGCATGGATTTTTTTAGTAATCCATGCTCACCATCAATTTAGGCTTTGGTATAATCATAAGTGTGACCATGGCATTTTGTGTCAAGAATATTACTGTGATGAAATAAATATGTAGATCAGGTGACATGAGTATTTCTTCCACCATTTCTGGGAACAATGATTTGAAGACCTATAAATTAGTATTGGGGATACAAATAGGTGTACCCTGTGTCTATGAAATAGAGATGATGCATGAATAGACCATACTGTGAATAAAAAATATAACTGGTTCCAACTTTAAATAATGAATTGACTTGATATCTGAAAATATACATGAAATCTCATATTGATATACATACATTCATTCGAACCAGTTATTCATCTAATGGTAATTTAAGGGTTACTGTTAATCATGAAGAGTGTATGAGTTTAGCTTCAAAAATGATTATGGAAATCGAAAATAATGTTTTTGGAAAGAAGTCTCAAGAAAAGGCCAGTCAAGAAACATGGAGGAATACATGTGTTCTGAAGCAGGAAGTGATTGAAAATGAATCAAATGCCTATAAATTTGTGAACATGTGGATGAAAGGATATATCTTATGATGTACATAAACTGAAGAAATAGTAATGTACCAATGTTGAATAAAAATTAATGTCAAAATACACATCATGTCCCATAAGAATCTACTTGCATTGATGTTAAAATGGGGTCACTTACTGTAGAAATATTAGGATTTGTAGGCACCATTCATTGAAGTTAGTTTTCAGTACTAGGAAATGAATATGTTTACAGGAAAATGAATATTTATGAGAATAATCTTGTGAAAAGTTGATTATAAATTCACATACATGAACATGAATGAATTCACGGAGTGTATAATAAGACACATATATTTCATATTTTGAAAAATCTGGAGTGATATTTTATATATACCTATTAAAAATAGTGATATATATGCCAAATGAAAGTCATCATTGAATATATATCATTCACAGATCCAAAAATATTCATTTTAATGAACATGTTTTCATGTATAATGTTGTTGCACTAGGAAGCTCACCCATAGGTTGAATTTTTAGTTCCATCAGCATTTAGGGAGAGTGATCTCTTGTCACAACTTGTATCTGGCAACCTCAGGGACCTCACAAGAATGTACGTGTGATACCAGGCAGGATTCTATATATGCAAATAAAAATACATGTGCTGATAGGACACAGAGAAAGGGAGACAGGAATTTACATATTTGTTAACTTTAAAAACTCATGGAGAAGTATTACAATGAAAAGTTGACTAGTTATAAATCTAGTCAACTTTATAACACATGGCCTTAATGAAGCAAAAGGAAAGTCCAAGTATACACCATGCCTCCTATGAACTGCCTGTACTTCTTTTCGGTTAGGTTTATTTTTCTCCATCATGTTAGGATTAGTAGTCAGAGTCTAGTAGGGTACGGGTTAGTGTCAAGGATTCAGTATTTTAAATGGAAAATAGGAAAATGAATCCAATGTGTATGCAAACACGTGCTACACAATAAATCTTCCCACTCTCATCCAGAACAATGCCTTGACATTACCATAGCCCCAAGTAAGACACAATTAGAGGAGAAGAGGAAGAAAATCTGTGAAGAAATATCTGGAATGGAAAATGCTCAGGAGTTCACAACCTTGGAGGTGGTAGAGGAGATTCCAAAAGTAAGGGACAGGAAAAACACTCTGCAAACATGGAGATCTGCTAGCCTAATGACTTCTTGAGAAACTGCCTCTGAGTTTAGACACTTGAAATATATATTGTTGTCAGGAGCTTTAGATTCTTTTGTAGTGAGACCATCAGAGTTGGGTATGCATCTATGTGACCTGGAGGACATGGTTCCTTATTTTCCAATGAACATAAGGCAGCAGTGCTGAATCCTCTCTTTGTAGGTAAACTGTGGCCACTGGAGGCTTAGTGTCTGCCCATGTGGACTGTGAATTCATTTGGTCATCCTCCACTTTTCATGGTGTTTCTTCAGCTGCACTGGTGTTTCTTCACGAAATACAAGGAGTTCAACTGGGACACAGTGCTGGAGGGAGTTCGGTCATGGGTGGTGGGTCAGGATCTGCTGGATACACCAACTGGGCTGCTATTCCATACAGCTTGACCCGTTGACCATAGCAACCTGATTTTGAACATTGCCCTGAAACCTCTTCACATAACAAGATGCCTTTACATATAAGGGTCTGCTGGCTGCACCATGTCAGTCACAATTCATTTGGAAGCCAATGGCAGATCCACATGGCCACAGCACAGATGTTAAATCACACACCTGCACTCCACTGATCAAGGCCCACTTCTCAGAAGGCTCCAACTTACTGGCATCTCTGTTCTACACCATTTTCATGAAATCCAGTCAATCAAGCCACTGTCTGGTATAGTCATGATCAGCAACAGGATATCCAAAGGTTCTCCAGTGCCACCTGGTCATGATAATTTCAAAAATTTCATGATATTTCTCTAGCCATATTTCAAGGATGAAGTAGAAGGCACTGTGGGTTTCAATTAATTCAGGAATCATTAAATGGTGAGGAATCTCCATTCAATTAAAGCTCTGGAGAACTCTCACAAGCAAGGCTACCCAAAGAGTGGCCTAAAGGTCACATGAAGCCAGGCCCATTGAGGTCTACCATGTGAGGTTCATGTGTGTTTTGACTCTCAACTATGGCTGCCAAATCTTTAAGAATGAAATCATGTGATATCCTGGCTGAGATTCCCAGTGCTGTAGGCAAAGCCACCCTGGGCCTAGATCTCAGTTTCCTAGGGCAACTCTCATGCGTGGCCTCCTAATACTCCTGCACAATTCATGGCAATACGTCTCTGAGGTCAGTTCCAGAACTCAGTCTCTAAGGGGAATCACACCAAATTCAAGCTGTGGTTGACCAAGTCATCTCTTCCAACTGCCACACAAATGACCAAATTAAAACCAAAACACTCCCACATGGCCCTCATCTTCTTCTGTATAAACATTCATCATAACCTCTGGCTGGAGGTTTCCATGAGGGGTGCAGCCCAAGACAGTGTCCAAAATAAGCTCCCATGCCCCTCATTTGCCTAAAGTCAGGGTGGTCTGGACACCCTTCTGAGAACCAAGAGAGATCAAATAGTCCTCCCATTAATACTGCTCTGCTTCTGAAATTTGAGTCCTACTTACTGTTGGGTATAGATTCTTTATGTGAATTGGAGTCATGAGAAAACCCAAGCAAATATGGGCTAGCCTCTGCAGGGCGTTCAAGAACTCATTTGTCCTAAAGGATCTCTATTGTCACTTCATGGAGGTCAGAAACCTTACAGAGGAAGGAGAGAGACTTCATCCACAATGACTTCTCTTTTTGCCATTTTTGTTTTGGATACACACATGGGTTTTTTTTTTAGTTCCACTGGGTGCTGAGAATCTAAAGCACAGCCTCACACAGTGCCAAGAGGCTGATTCAGACACATCCCTTTTCAAAGTAATTAACCAAAGAGCCAAAGGTGATGCCCCTTCATTTCCATTTGGAAACTGTTTTCTTCAGGCTTCACAAAGGGGTGGCCTGAGACAAAGACCTCCCTGACATTCAAGGAAACAAAACAATAGGTTAAATAAGGCCCAAAGCAGGGTTTCTCCACTGAGACTTTATGGGTCACACTGATATCTGAGTTTTATGAGATCCTCGGCATGCGCTTAAGCTATCCAGTACATGGCCATGTCACAGAGCTTGGAGGTAGTACAGATCTTGGACACAAAACCATGAACCTGTTCTGAAGAGTGGCCAGAATTCAGGAAAAATACAGGAACTTAGGAAGATAGTAGGTGTTGCCCATCGATAAGGCAAGCCACAGTCCATTCATAAATTGAGCAGGATGAATGCCGGGAAGCTTTCCACTAGAAAGGACGCATCCATTGATGCATTCTGTTTTCTCATGTCAACAACTGCAGACACAGTGGGATACATAGACATAGAAACACTGGCCTTGAGCAAACGACTCACTAGAAACAGTTCACTCCAAACTGAACCAACTGCATTTTCTATATATTCTCAGAACATGAGACAAAACCACAAATTCAAACACACTCCCAGAAAGGCACCTCCTTTCCCCAATTAGGTCTGTGACTATCTGGAGTGTCCTCTGACGGTGGGCCATACTATGTTCCCCAGCAGTGGCCTGTCCTGTCTCAGATGTGCTCTCCTTGGCCAACTCTGTGAGATGAGCCAGCGATGAGCCACTACCTTCTTTCTCAGGAAAGGTCCCTCTTCAGAACTTTCCTGGCATGTGGCCATTCTCACTTCTGTAGGTACCAAGAAAGACTGACTCTGTCCTTGGTAAATCCAAACAAGTGAGCCCACAGGGACTGAGACTGAGACTGGCTCTGGGTGCCTCCCAACCTGGGTCCCACGTTCAGAGAGTTCCATCACCAAAGAAGTGAGGTGAGGTCACTTCCTTCAGGGAAGTGAATGAGGTCACTGCCTTGGCAACCACTTTGTCCTAACAGTTGCTTTCAAGGGTCCCATGAGATGGAGGCCGCCCCATTTTCCTCTGACACTTTCAAAAGATAGAATGCTATATAAACCATAGGCACCCGGGAACAGCTATCTACACAAGCCTGGTTTGGTCCACCTTCCCTGCATTGAGAAGACAGAGGCTGATTCAGACACATCCCTTCATCCTGACCGGGTTGTTTGCCATGGAAGATGACTTTTGCTCTCTTAGGTCCTACATAGCTGCCTACATTTTATCCAGGGATCATTTCTGCATCAAACTTTGAGGTTCTCAAAAGGTGTAGGATCCCCTACATTCCTGAATTGTAAGATCAACTCTGTACCTGTTCTTTTGTAAAGTTAGATTGAGGGAATAGTGTATGGTTAGGGTTAATAACATGTTCGAATTGGGTTAGGAATCATTCTGCTAGATGAATACTGGTATTAGGAACCTGAGATATTTATAAGAATATATAGGTGAAATATAAGTATGAAAACAGAAATCTAGGTAAGATTTGAAGCACAGAAGTGCACTGGGCCCTTGATTGGGATACATAGGTTTGAATTAAGTTCTGCACAGCTGTATCAGATAAATCAATATACAATGGCATAAGATCTTGTACCTTGGATTATTGAATGTAGAAGAGAACATCCAGTCAAAAAGGGATAGTCAGAGACCACGTGTCCCGGACAAGGGGCCCAGTGGCCCACCTGTGCGGAAGACAGACCACCCCAACTGGAGGAGGAGCCCAGTCTCCCGCCTGCATATTAGGCAGACCACTCGGCCCAGAGTGGGGGCACAGCCACTGGCTGACATGGTAGAAAGACCAACCCAACTGGAGGAGGGTCTCATCCGCCCGCCCGTGTGGTCACCTGACCAACCTCTGAACAAACATAAGGTTTCCCCAACACCCCCCACCTCATAAAACACCTTATGAGAAAAACTGATGGAACTCATCTTGAAAAATCCCACCAACCCTTAAAACCCACTAACCAGTGGGTATGGCTACCAGCTCAGTTCTGCAGTGGATCAGGACCTGGTTTACATCTCAGAGAATAAGAGTAGAGAGGCAATAGGTGAAAGCTCAAGTCCTCTCACACTGACTACCACCACTACCCTGAACCCAGAGACTCAAGCTAGGTATAGACAATGCCACCAACTGGAAGAAAAGAAAACAGAGTTCTGAGAGACATTTTTTCTTTCTTTTTTTCTCTTCTCTCTCTCTTTTCATCCATTCATCCAGTCTCCTCTACCCTTCCACCTCTGGTCCTTGCAACCTCAATATATGTGAAACCAAGAATTGTACATAAAATAGTTTTTAACAACTGAATCACCAGAATAATATTATATAGGGGAATTGCATATGCCCCACCTTTCCCCCCCCTCTTTTATTTCTTTTCTTTTTTCTCTTATTTTCATTTTCCCACACCCTTTTTTTCTCTTTCTTTCCTTGTTATTTGTTTTTCTCCTTCTTACTCCCTCTGTCCCACTTGCACCCCCCTAAATTTTACTATTTATAAGTAGGGAATCTTATAAAAACAGATAGAAATTTGAATCTATACATTCTTCCATAAATTACCCATCTATTGATTTAGAGCTTTCCAAAGTTACTAAGTTAGATTAACCCCATACCCTCACACCTTTCCCCCTTAACATAACATCCTACACCTGAAATTCAGTTTTCTTCAAGATACCACAAACGGTATGCCTTTCATGAAACCAATGTCTATATTTGTAAATGATAATCAAAACCAACATTTGTAGACATAGAGTCTGGCTATGAATGTAGTAATAAGGAAATAGATGATGTACTATTGATATTGGGAACTATTAACATTGTCTTTCTCCACAAAAGTGAAACTTGGCAACTATACAAGAGCAATATAAATATATAGGGGAAAAATCAATAACATAACAGTTTCACAAAGCAGAAAGAAATGTGAGCAGTATGAAAAGACAAGGAAAAAAATGACTACAAGCAATGCAGGTCAACTCAACGTCAGAAGAGGTAATATCTGCAGCAGATGGAATTTCATATAAAGAATTCAGGATATACATGCTTCAGATGATCTGGAGTCTCAAGGAAGACATTAGACAGTAAAATCAGACAATGAAAGATCACTTTGACAATGAATTATATAAACAAATCCAAGAAGCAAAAGATCATCTATACAGCGAGATAGAGGTTATAAAAAACAAACAGAAATCCTAGAAATGCAGGAAGCAATAAACCAAATTAAAAACTCAAATGGGAGTACTACCAGCAGAGTAGAACACTTAGAAGATAGAACATCAGACAATGAAGACAAAGTATTTCAACTTGAAAAGAACATAGATAGCTCAGCAAGACTGTTAAGAAACCATGAGCAGAACATCCAAGAAATATGGGATAACATAAAGAGACCAAACTTAAGAGTTATTGAGATACAGTAATATATAGAGGTCCAATCCAAAAAAAAAAAAAATGTGAAATCTGTTCAATGAAATAATATGAGAAAACTTCCCAGACTTGAAAAATGAAACAGAATTCCAAATCCTAGAAGCCTACAGGACACTGAATGTGCAAAATCATAAGAGATCCACACCAAGACACATTATAATGAAGATGCCCAACATACAGAATAAGGAGAGAATATTAAAAGCTACAAGAGAAAGGAAGCAGATTACATTTAGGGGTAAACCAATCAGGATAACAGCTGATCTCACAACACAGACTCCGAAAGCTAGAAGATCCTGGAACAACATATTTCAAACGCTAAAAGAAAATGGGTTACAACCAAGAATCGAGTATCCAGTGAAATTAAGCTTCAGGATGGAAGATGAAATTAAAAGCTTCCACGATAAACAAAAGGTAAAAGATTTTGCAGCTGGAAAACCAGCTATTCAAAAACATCCTTGACAAAACATTACAGGAAGAGAAAATGGAAAATAACAATGAAAACCAAATTGGGAGGTAGCACAGTAAAGGGAAAAAATAATCAAAGAGGAAAAACAAATCATGTTAAGTAACATAAATAAACAAATATGGCTGGAAGTACAAACCATATCTCAATAGTACCCTAAATTTTAATGGCTTAAACTCACCAATCAAGAGTCACAGGCTAAAAGGGCTAAAAACATGCAATGGAGGAAGGATAGCATCTTCAACAAATAGTGCTGGGAAAACTGGAAATCCATATGCATAAAATGAAACTGAATCCCTTTCTTTTGCCATGCACAAAAGTTAACTCAAAATGGATCAAGGAACTTGATATCAAATCAGAGACTCTGCATCTGATAGAAGAAAAAGTTGGCTCCAATCTACATATTGTGGGGTCCGGCTCCAAATTCTTAATAGGACACCCATAGCATAAGAGTTAAAAACAAGAATCAATAAATGGGACTTACTCAAACTAAATTTTTTTTTTTCAGCAAGAGAAACAATAAGAGAGGTAAATAGGGAGCCTACCTCCTGGGAACAAATTGTTACTTTTCACACTTCAGATGGAGCCCTAATATCCAGAGTATACAAAGAAATCAAAAAATTAAACAGTAAGGAAACAAATAACCCAATCAACAAATGGGCCAAGGACCTGAACAGACACTTCTCAGAGGAGGACATACAATCAATCAACAAGTACATGAAAAAATGCTCACCATCTCTAGCAGTCAGAGAAATGTAAATCAAAACCACCCTAAGTTACCATCTCACTCCAATAAGATTGGCAGCCATTATGAAGTCAAACAACAGTGCTGGCAAGGATGTGGGGAAAAGGGTACACTTGTACATTGCTGGTGGGACTGCAAATTGGTGTGGTCAATTTAGAAAGCAGTATGAAGATTCCTTGGAAACCTGGGAATGGAACCATCATTTGATCCAGCTATTTCCCTTCTTGGACTATTTCCTAAAGATCTTAAAAGAGCATACCATAGGGATAGTGCTATATCGATGTTCATGTCAGCACAATTCACAGTAGCTAGACTGTGAAACCAACCTAGATGCCCTTCAATAGATGAATGGATAAAAAAAATGTGGCATTTATACACAATGGAGTATTACTCTGAATTAAAAAATGACAAAATCATGGAATTTACAGGGAAATGGATGGCATTAGAGCAGATTATGCTAAGTGAAGCTAGCCAATCCCTAAAAAACAAATGCCAAAAGTCTTCTTTGTTATATGGAGAACAACTAAGAACACAGCAGAAAGGAAGAGCATAAGAAGCTTAACATTAAACAGGGACGAGAGGTGGGAGGGAAAGGAAGAGAGAAGGGAAATTGCATGAAAATGGAAAGAGACCCTCATTGTTATACAAAATTACATATAAGAGGAAGTGAGAAGAAAGGGCAAAAAACATTGGGGAGAAATGAATTACAGTATATGGGGTAGAGAGAGAAGATGGGAGAGAAAGGGAGGGGAGGGGAGATAGTAGAGGATAGGTAATGCAACAGAACACAACAGACACTAGTATGGCAATATGTAAAAAAGTGGATGTGTAAATGATGTGATTTTGCAATCTGTATACACATAAAAATAGGAGTTCATAACCCACTTGAATCAAATGTATGAAATATGATATGTCAAGAACTATGTAATGTTTTGAACAACCAATAAAAAAATTTAAAAAAAAGGAATAGTTGGTAGGATTAGAAAGATAGTCGGTAGGTTTATGAAGAAGAGTGAGTACACGGTTTGGCCCAAAAGTTCTTTTGCAATAGAGTTTCAGTTAGAGAGTGAATGTAAATGTCAGCACATGTGAAGAGTCAGTCACAATGATGAATTGGGGAAAATATGTAGGAAAGCAGATAACAATATAGACATTAGAAAATCAGGCAAAGTATAAAGGATTAGACATTCTCAACAGAGGGGAGGTTGAATATATAACCTTAGAGAGAAAACAAATATGCAGTCACCAATAGGATTGAAATTTGAAAGCATTAGGCAACATGTACATGGATGTTTTTAGTAATCCATGCTAACCTTCAATTTAGGCTTTGATACAATCATAAGTGTGACCTTGGCATTTTGTGTCTGTTGTGTTCTGTTGCATTACCTATCCTCTACTATCTCCCCTCCCCTCCCTTCCTCTGTGATGAAATGAATATGTAGATCAGGTGATATGAGTATTTCTTCCACCATTTCCGGGAACAATGTTTTGAAAACCTATAAACTAATATTTGGAATGCAAATAGGTGTACCCTATGTCGATGAATATCGATATGATGCATGAACAGACCATACTGTGAATAAATAATATAACTGGTTCCAACTTTAAATAATGGATTGAATTGATATCTGAAAATAAATACATGAAATCTCATATTGATATACATACATTTATTCCAACCAGTTATGTATCTAATGGTAACATTAGGGTTACTGTTTATCATGAATAGTGTGTGAGTTTTGCTTCAGAAATCATTATGGAAATCACAAATAATGTATTTGGAAAGAGTTCTCATGAAAAGACCAGTCAAGAAACATGGAGAAATACTTGTGTTCTGAAGCAGGAAGTGATTGAAAGTGAATCAAATGCCTATAAATTTGTGAACTTGTGGATGAATGTATATATCCTATGACGTACATAAACTGAAGAAATAGTAATGATCCAATATTGAATAAAAATTAACGTCAAAATACACATCATGTCCCACAGGAATCTACTTTCATTGATGTTAAACTCGGGTCAGTTACTGTAGAAATACTAAGATTTGTAGGCACCATTCACTGAAGTTAGTTTTCAGTACTAGGAAACAAATATGAATTTCAGTAAAATGAATATTTCTGAGAATAATCTTGTGAAAAGTTGATTATAAATTCACATACATGAACATGAATGAATCTAGGGAGTGTATAATAAGACACATATATTTCATATGTTGAAAAATCTGGATATATATATATATATATATATATATATATATATAAAACCTATTAAAATAGCGATATATATGCCAAAAGAAAGTCGTTATTGAATATATATCATTCACAGATCCAAAAATATTAAAATATTCATTTTATTGAACATGTTTTCATGTAAAATGTTGTTGCACTAGGAAGCTCACCCATAGGTTGAATTTTTAGTTCCATCAGTATTTAGCGGGAGTGATCTCTTGTCACAATTTGTATCTGCCAACCTCAGGGGCTTCACAAGAATGTACGTGTGATACCAGGTAGGATTCTATATATGCAAATAAAAATACATGAGCTGAATAGGATACAGAGAAAGGGAGAGAGGAATTTACATATTTGTTAACTTTAAAATCTCATGGAGAAGTATTACAATGAAAAGTTAACTATATTTATAACACATAGCCTTGATAAAGCAAAAGGCAAGTTGAGGTATACACCATGCCTTCTATGAACTGCCTATACTTCTTTTCAGTTAGGTTTATTTTTCTACATCATGTTAGGATTAGTAGGCAGAGTCTAGTAGGGTATGGGTTAGTGTCAGGGATTCAGTAAATCGAATGGAAAATAGGAAAATGAATCCAATGTGTATGCAAACATGTGCTACACCAAAAAAAAACTTCCCACTCTCATCCAGAACAGTGCCTTGACATTACCATCACCCCAAGTAAGACATAATTAGAGGAGAAGATGAATAAAATATGTGAAGATATATCTGAAATGGAAAATCCTCAGGAGTTCACAACCTTGGAGGTGGTAGAGGAGATTCCAAAAGTAAGGGTCAGGGTAAACACTCCACAAACATGGAGCTCTGCTGGCCTAATGACTTCTTGAGAAACTGCCTCTGAGGTTGGGCACTTGAAATATATGTTGTCATCAGGAGCTTTAGCTTCCTTGGTAGTGAAACCATCAAACCTGGGTCTGCATCCATGTGACCTGGGAAACATGGTTTCTTATTTTCCAATGAATATGAGGCAGTAGTGCTGAGTCCTCTCTTTGTATGTAAACTGTGGCCACTGGGGGCTTAGTGCCTCCCCTTGTGGACTGTGAAGCCATTTGGTCGTCCCCACTTTTCATGGTGTTTCTTCAGCTGCACTGGGAGTTTGGTATTTGCTTCACAAAATACAAGGAGTTCAACTGAGACACAGTGCTGGAGGGAGTACTGTCACGTGTGGTGGGTAAGGGTCTGCAGGACAATACAACAACCGTGCTGCTATGCTGCTATTCTGTACAGCTTGACCCCTTGACAGTGGCAACCTGATTCTGAACATTGCCCTGAAACCTCTCCATATTGCAAGTTGCCTTTACATATATGAGTCTGCTGGCTGCACCATGTCAGTCACAAGTCATTTGAAAGCAAATGGCAGATCCACATGGCCCCACCACAGATGTTATATCACACACCTGTACTTTACTTCTCAAGGCCGACTTCTCAGAAGGCTCCAACTTGCTGGAATCTCTGTACTACACCATTTTCATGAAATCCAGTCAATCAAGCCACTCTCTGGTACAGTCATGATCAGCAACAGGGCATCCAAACATACTCCAGTGCCACCTGGTAATGAGAATTTCAAAAATTTCATGGTATTTCTCTAGCCATATTTCAAGGATGAAGTAGGAGGCACCGTGGGATTCAATTCATTCAGGAACCAATAAATGGTGAGGGATCTCCTTTCAATGAAAGCTCTGGAGAACTCTCGCAGGCACGGCTTCCCAAAGAGTAGCCAAAAGGGGACATGAATCCAGACACATTGTGGTCTACCATGTGAGGTCCATGTGTGTTTTGACTTTCAACTATGGCCGCCAAGTCTTTAAGAATAAAATCATGTGATATGATATCTTTGCTGAGATTTCCAGTGCTGTGTGGACAGCCACCCTGGGCCTAGATCTCAGTTTCCATGGTTGACTCTCATGTGTGGCCACCTAAAATCCCAACTCAATTCATGGCAATACTTCTCTGAGGTTAGTTCCAGAACTCAGTCTCTAAGGGGAATCACACTAGAGTTCAAGTTGAGGTTGATCAAGTCATCTCTTCCAACCGCAACACAAATTACCACATTAAAAACCAAAACACTCCCACATGGCCCTCATCTTCTTCCATATAGAAACTTATCATAACCTCTGGCTCGAGGTTTCCATATTGGGCGCAGGCCAAGACAGTGTCCAAAATAAGCTCTCATGCCCCTCATTTGCCTACAGTCTCCTAATAACCAGGAGAGATCAAATAGGCCTGCCGTTAATACTGCTCTGCTTCTCAAATTTGAGGCCTACTGACTGTTGGGTATAGATTCTTTACGTGAACTGGAGTCAAGAGAAAACCCAAGAACATATGGGCTAGCCTCTACAGGGCTTTCAAGACCTCATTTGACCCAAAGGACCCCTATTCTCACTTCAGGGAGGTCAGGAACCTTACAGAGGAAGGAGAGAGACTTCATCCACAATAACTGCTCTTTTTGCCATTTTTGTTTTGGATGCACACATGGGATCTTTATTTAGATTTATCAGGTGCTGAGAATCTAAGCCACAGCCTCACACACGGCCAAGAGGCTGATTCAGACACATCCCTTTACAGAGCAGTTAACCAAAGAGCCACAGGTGATGCCCATTCATTTCCACTTGTAAACTCTTTTCCTCATGCTTTACAAAAGGGTGGCCTGAGGCAAAGACCTTCCTGACATTCAGGACAACAGAACAATAGGTAAGAAAAAGGCCCAAATCAGGGTTTCTTTACTGAGACTTTACAGGTCACACTGATATCTGAGTTTTCTAAGTTGCTTGGCATTCCCTTCAACTATCCAGTACATTGCCATGTCACAGAGCTTGGAGGTGGTACATATCTTGGACACAAAACCATGAGCCTGTTCTGAAGAGTGGCCAGAATTCAGGAAGAATACAGGAACTTAGGAAGTTAGTAGGTGTTGTCAATTGATAAGGCAAGCCACAGTCCATTCATAAATTGAGCAGGATGAATGCTGGGTAGCTTTCCACGAGGCAGGGAACATCCATTGATGTATTCTAATGTATACAACCAAAGACACAGTGGGATATATAAACATAGAAACCCTTGCCTTGAGCCAAGGACTCACTTGAAACAGTCTACTCCAAACCTAACCAACTGCCTTTCCTACATAGTCTCAGAACATGAGACAAACCCACAAATTCAAACACAGATCCACAAAGGAAACTCATTTGCCAAGAAGGTCTGCGACTATCGGGAGTGTCCTCTGATATGTGGGCCCTATTATGTTCCCCAGCAGTGGCCTGTCCTGTCTTAGATCTGGTCTCCTTGGCCAACTCTGTGAAGTTGTCAGGAGCCAGCGATGAGCCACTACCTTCTTTCTCAGGAATGGCCCCTCTTCAGAGCTTTCCTGGCATTTTGCCATGCTCACATCAGTAGGTACCAAGAAAGACTGACTCTGTCCTTGATAAATACAAACAAGTGAGCCCACTGGGAGTGGGACTGGGACTGGCTCTGGGTGCCTCCCTACCTGGATCCCAAGTTCAGACAGTTCCGTCACCAAGGAAGTGAGGTGAGGTCCCACCTCCTTCAGGGAAGTGAATGAGGTCACTGCCTTGGCAACCACTTTGTCCTAACAGTTGCTTCCAAGGGTTCCATGAGATGGAGGCTGCCCCATCTTCCTGTGACACTTTCACAAGTTAGAATGGTATATAAACCATAGGCACCCGGGAACAGCTATCCATACAGGCCTGGGTTGGTCCATTTTCCCTGCATTGAGAAGAGAGTGTCTGATTCAAACACATCCCTTCATGCTGACCAAGTTGTTTGGCATGGAAGATGACTTTTGCTCTCTCAGGTCCTACATAGATGCCTACATCTTCTCCAGGGATAATATCTGCATCAAACTTTGAGATTCTCAGCAGGTGTAGGATCCCCTACATTCCTGTATTGTAAGATCAACTCTGTACCTGCTCTTCTGTAAAGTTAGATTGAGGAAACACTGTATGGTTAGGGTTAATAACATGTTCAATTTGGGTTAGGAATCATTCTCCTAGATGAATACTGGTACTGGGAACCTGCAATATTTATAAGAATATATAAGTGAAATATAAGAATGAAAACAGAAATCTAGGTAGTATTTGAAGCATAGAGGCATTGGGTTCTTGATTGGGATACATAGGTTTGAATTACGTTCTGCTCAGATGTATCAGATAAATCAATATACAATGGCAAAGCATCTTGTACCTCGGATTATTGAATGTAGAAGAAAACATCCAGTAAAAAAGTGATAGTCTGTAGGATTAGAAAGATAGTTGGTAGATTTAGGAAGAAGAGTATAGGATTTGGAACAAAGTTTTTTGCAATAGGGTTTCAGTTACAGAGTGACTTTACATGTCAGCACATGTGAAGAGTCAGTCACAATGATGAATTGGGGAAAATATGTAGGAAAGCAGATATCAATATAGACCTTAGGAAATCAGGCAAAGTATAAAGTGAGTGAAAGGATTAGACATTTTCAACAGGGGGGAGGTTGACTATATAATCTTAGAAAGAAACAAATATGTAGTCACCAATAGGATTGAAATTTGAAAGCATTAGGCAACATGGACATGAATGTTTTTAGTAATCTATGCTCACCATCAATTTAGGCTTTGGTACAATCATAAGTGTGACCTTGGCATTTTGTGTCAAGAATATTACTGTGATGAAATGAATATGTAGATCAGGTGATATGAGTATTTCTTCCACCATTTCTGGGAGCAATGTTTTGAAGACTTATAAATTAGTATTGGGGATGCAAATAGGTGTACCCTGTGTCTATGAAGATAGAGATGATGCAAAAATAGACCATACTGTGAATAAATAATATAACTGGTTCCAAATTTAAATAATGATTTGAATTGATATCTGAAAATATACATGAAATATAATATTGAAATACATTCATTCATTCCAATCAGTTATACATCTAATGGTAATATTAGGGTTACTCTTTATCATGAATAGTGAGTTTTGCTTCAGAAATGATTATGGAAATCACAAATAATGTGTTTGGAAAGAAGTCTCATGAAAAGTCCAGTCAAGAAACATGGAGGAATACAGATGTTCTGAAGCAGGAAGTGATTGAAAGTGAATCAAATGCCTAAAAGTTTGTGAACTTGTGAATGAAATCCTATATCCTATGATGTACATAAACTGAAGAAATAGTAATGTATCAAAGTTGAATAAAAATTAACTTTAAAATGCACTTCATGTTCCATAGGAATCTACTTGCAAGGATGTAAACCTGGGTTCAGTTACGGTAGAAATATTAGGATTTGTATGCACCATTCACTGAAGTTAGTTTTCAGTACTAGGAAACAAATATGAATTTCAGGAAAATGAATATTTCTGTGAATAATCTTATGAAAAGTTGATTACAAATTCACATACATGAACATGAATGAATTTAGGGAGTGTATAATAAGACACACATATTTCATATTTTGAAAAATCTGGAGAATACACACACACACACACAGAGTAAAAAGTAGCAATATATATGCCAATCAAAATTCATCATGAAACATATATCATCCAGAGATACAAATACATTCATTTTACTGAACATGGTTGTATGTATAATGTTGTTCAAATAGGAAGCTCCTCATAGGTTGAATTTTCTGTTCCATCAGCATATAGGGGGAGTGATCTCTTCTCACAATTTGTATATGCCAAAGTCAGTGACCTCACAAGAATGTACCTGTGATACCAGGTAGGATTCTATATATGCATATAAAAATAAAAATACATGTGCTGAATAGGCTACAGAGAAAGGAAATACAGGAATTTACATATTTGTTAACTTTAAAAACTCATGGAGAAGTATTACAATGAAAAGTTGACTATATTTATAACACATAGCCTTGATAAAGCAAAAGGCAGGTCGAGGTATACACCATGCCTCCAATGATTTGCCTGTATTTCTTTTCAGTTAGGTTTATTTTTCTACATCATGTTAGGATTAGTAGAGTATAGAAGGGTATGGGTTTGTGTCAGGGATTCAGTAATTCGAATGGAAAATAGGAAAATGAATCCAATGTGTATGCAAACATGTGCTACACAAAAAAAACTTCCCACTCTCATCCAGAACAGTGCCTTGACATTACCATCACCCCAAGTAAGACATAATTAGAGGAGAAGATGAATAAAATATGTGAAGATATATCTGAAATGGAAAATCCTCAGGAGTTCACAACCTTGGAGGTGGTAGAGGAGATTCCAAAAGTAAGGGTCAGGGTAAACACTCCACAAACATGGAGCTCTGCTGGCCTAATGACTTCTTGAGAAACTGCCTCTGAGGTTGGGCACTTGAAATATATGTTGTCATCAGGAGCTTTAGCTTCCTTGGTAGTGAAACCATCAAACCTGGGTCTGCATCCATGTGACCTGGGAAACATGGTTTCTTATTTTCCAATGAATATGAGGCAGTAGTGCTGAGTTCTCTCTTTGTATGTAAACTGTGGCCACTGGGGGCTTAGTGCCTCCCCTTGTGGACTGTGAAGCCATTTGGTCGTCCCCACTTTTCATGGTGTTTCTTCAGCTGCACTGGGAGTTTGGTATTTGCTTCACAAAATACAAGGAGTTCAACTGAGACACAGTGCTGGAGGGAGTACTGTCGCGTGTGGTGGGTAAGGGTCTGCAGGACAATACAACCACCGTGCTGCTATGCTGCTATTCTGTACAGCTTGACCCCTTGACAGTGGCAACCTGATTCTGAACATTGCCCTGAAACCTCTCCATATAACAAGATGCCTTTACATATATGGGTCTGTTGGCTGCACCATGTCAGTCACAAGTCATTTGAAAGCAAATGGCAGATCCACATGGCCCCACCACAGATGTTATATCACACACCTGCACTTTACTTCTCAAGGCCGACTTCTCAGAAGGCTCCAACTTGCTGGAATCTCTGTACTACACCATTTTCATGAAATGCAGTCAATCAAGCCACTGTCTGGTACAGTCATGATCAGCAACAGGACATCCAAACGTACTCCAGTGCCACCTGGTAATGGGAATTTCAAAAATTTCATGGTATTTCTCTAGCCATATTTCAAAGATGAAGTAGGAGGCACCGTGGGATTCAATTCATTCAGGAACCATTAAATGGTGAGGAATCTCCTTTCAATGAAAGCTCTGGAGAATACTCGCAGGCAAGTCTTCCCAAAGGGTGGCCAAAAGGTCACATGAATCCAGGCCCATTGAGGTCTACCATGTGAGGTCCATGTGTGTTTTGACTCTCATCTGTGGATACCAATTCTTTAATAACAAAATCATGTGATATCCTGGCTGAGATTCCCAATGCTATGTGAAAAGCCACCCTGGGCCTAGATCTCTGTTTCCAAGGGCGACTCACATGTGTGACCTCCTAAAATCCC
Source organism: Callospermophilus lateralis (assembly GCF_048772815.1). Taxonomy (NCBI): domain Eukaryota; kingdom Metazoa; phylum Chordata; class Mammalia; order Rodentia; family Sciuridae; genus Callospermophilus; species Callospermophilus lateralis. The sequence goes on along the minus strand of NW_027514663.1, from coordinate 1,966,615 downwards.
AACACAATTTATGGCAATACTTCTCTGAGGTGTGTTCCAGAACTCAGTCTCTAAGGTGAATCACACCAGAGTTCAAGCTGAGGTTGACCCAGTTGTCTCTTTCAACTGCCCCACAAATTACCACAATTAAAACCAAAACACTCCCACATGGCCCTCAACTTCTTCCATATAGACACTCATTATAATCTCTGGCTGGAGGTTTCTATGAGGGGGACAGCCCAAGACAGTGTCCAAAATAAGCTTCCATGCCCCTCATTTGCCTAAAATCAGGGTAGTTTGGACACCCGTCCTGAGAACCAGGAGAGATCAAATAGGCCTGCCGTTAATACTGCTCCACTTCTCAAATTTTAGGCCTACTGACTGTCGGTATAGATTCTTTATGTGAATTGGAGTCATGAGAAAACCCAAACAACTATGGGCTAGCCTCTGCAGGGCTTTAAAGAACTCATTTGACCCAAAGGATCCCTATTATCACTTCACGGAGGTCAGGAACCTTACAGAAAAAGGCGAGAGACTTCATGCACAAAGACTACTCTTTTTGACATTTTTGTTTTGGATACACACTTGGGATCTTTATTTAGATTTATCAGGTGCTGAGAATCCAAGCAACAGCCTCACACAAGGCCAAGAGGCTGTTTCAGACTCATCCCTTTACAAAGCAGTTAACCAAAGAGCCATAGGTGATGCCTCTTTATTTCCATTTGGAAACTGTTTTCTTGAGGCTTCACAAAGGGGTGGCCTGAGGCAAAGACCTTCCTGACATTCAGGACAACAGAACAATAGGTAAGAAAAAGGCCCAAAGCAGGGTTTCTCCACTGAGACTTTAATGGTCACAGTGATATCTGAGTTTTCTGAGATGCAAGGCATTCCCTTCAGCTTTCCAGTACATGGCATGTCACAGAGCTTGGAGGTGATACATATCTTGGTCACAAATCCATGAGCCTATTCTGGAGAGTGGCCAGAATTTAGGAAGCATACAGAAACTTAGGAAGATAGTAGGTTTTGCCCATCAATAAGGCAAGCCACAGTACATTCATAAATTGCGCAGGATGAATGCTGGGAAGCTTTCCACTAGACAGGACACATCCATTGATGCATTCTGTTTTCTAATGTCTACAACCACAGACACATTGGGATACATAGAGGTAGAAACACTGGCCTTGAGCAAACGACTCACTAGAAACAGTTCACTCCAAACCAAACAAAGTGCCTTTCCTACATATTCTCAGAACATGAGATAAAACCACAAATTCAAACACACACCCACAAAGGCACCTCCTTTCCCCAAGTAGGTCTGCGACTATCTGTAGTGTCCTCCGACGGTGGGCCATACTATATTCCCCAGCAATGTCCTATCCTGTCTTAGATCTGGTCTCCTTGCCCAACTCTGTGAAGTTGTCAGGAGCCAGTGATGAGCCACTACCTTCTTTCTCAGGAAAGGACTCTCTTCAGAGCTTTCCTGGCATTTGGCCATCCTCACATCAGTAGGTACCAAGAAACGCTGACTGTCTCCTTGGTAAACCCAAAGAAGTGAGTCCACTGGGACTGGGACTGGCTCTGGGTGCCTCCCTACCTGGATTCCAAGTTCAGAGAGTTCCATTACCAAGGAAGTGTGGTGAGGTCACTTCCTGCAAGGAACTGAATGAGGTCACTGCCTTGGCAACCACTTTGTCCTAACAGTTGCTTCCAAGGGTCCCATGAGATGGAGGCTGCCCAATCTTCCTGTGACTCTTTCACAAGTTAGAATGGTATATAAACCATTGGCACCTGGGAACAGCTATCCACTCAGGCCTGGTTTGGTCCATCTTCCCTGCATTGAGAAGACAGAGGCTGATTCAGACACATGCCTTCATTCTGATCGGGTTGTTTGCCATGGAAGATGACTTTTGCTCTCTCAGGTCCTACATAGCTGCCTACCTCTTCTCCAGGAATAATTTCTGCATCAAACTTTGAGGTTTTCAGGAGGTGTAGGATCCCCTATATTCCTTTATTGTAAGATCAACTCTGTACCTGCTCTTCTGTAAAGTTAGATTGAGAGAACACTGTATGGTTAGGGTTAATAACATGTTTGATCTGGGTTAGGAATCATTCTGCTGGATGAATACTGGTATTGGGTACCTGCAATATTTATAAGAATATATAAGTAAAATATAAGTATGAAAACAGAAATCTGGGTAAGATTTGAAGCACAGAAGGGCATTGGGCCCTAGATTGGCATACAAAGGTTTGAGTTAAGTTCTGTACAGCTGTATCAGATAAATCAATATACAATGGCAAAGCATCTTGTACCTCAGATTATTGAATGTAGAAGAGAACATCCAGTCAAAAAAGGATAGTCGGAAGGATTAGGAAGAGAGTTGGTAGGTTTAAGAAGAAGAGTGACTATAGCATTTGGACAAAAAAAAAAAAAAAAAAAAAAACAGGAAAAAAAGTACCTGGACTAGTCACAAAATAAATAATGTATAAATTTTGAACAAATTCCATTAAAATGTTAAGTCAAATGTTAAAAATTAGAATTAGCCAAAGACCACAGAGAACTTAGAAGAATTAAAGTATTATTTTAAATAAGAAAAATATAAATATATTTAATAACCTACAAAACCAATGTGTTAGCTTGCATAATGTCAGTGTTAATTTTCAGTGTTTACCATGTTTTCATTTGAACAATATTACAAATGTACAACATTTTTAATAGGGTAAGTATAAAGGGTTAAAACAATTTTTAACTCAATCTCACAGAGATGTCTAAAACAAATTTAAATGTCTGTTACTGAAATCAAATTTATGAATGAAATGAGCTTTTTAATGATTCAACTATACTTTAAGTTGTCCTTTAAGAGGGGCACAGTGGCACTCGCCAGTAATCCCAGTAGCTGGAGAGGCTGAGGCAGGAGGATTACTAGTTCAAATCAATCAGCAACTTAGTGAGGCCCCCAGTAATTTGGTGAGGCTCTGTTTCTAAATAAACTACAAAAAAGACTGGAGATATGACTCAGTGGTTAAGTGCCTCTGAGTGGTACTGAAAAAAAATTTCCTTTAAATGTTAAAGGAAGAAAATAAGAAAGCAAGAATATGTTCAAAAGCAAATACTAAGTCTGATCTAATTATTTCTAAAATATTTCTTGATATCGTGGAAAAAACACATAAATTGGAAATCTAAAGAACTTAATACCACTTCCAGCTCTGCCACTAACCGAAAACCTGGCAAAGTTACTTCTCTGGGCTTCATGCTTCTTAGTTTTTATAAGGATTTGAAATGGACCATTCCTTATGGTCAAAAATCTGTGCTTTTAATGACATGGTTTGTAAGCAAATTAGGGAATAGAGTAAATAAGGACAGAAAAATAAGGGAAAGCATGACTTAGGAAATAAAGAGACAGGCATGAAAATCCAAATAGATTTTGGCTGAAGTGTATGATAAGCCATCGATAAGCCATCTTCTAATTCTGCATTATTTTCTACCAATATCATCAGTCCCCCAACATCAAATGTCCCTCGTATATCCTGCAAAGCAAGCTGATCCTACTTCCAATGGAAGTACCTCCAATTTACACTTTCTGGATGACAGAAGTTAAACACTATTTCTGCAGAAATCAATGATAGTTTTCAGCAGTATTCTTTAAAAGAAAAAAAAATTAAATAAAAATTTCACTCAAAAGAAATAAAATATAAAGACCATAACAACTCAAAATAAGCTAACAAAACTTTGAGTAGATGACCCATATGTTATGATTGATAGGTACAATTCCTTGGCATGACTGATAGGCAAGGTTCATTCAAAAATATCTTAAATTGCTTCAAAGTTAAGTAAGGAAGTAGTCATAAGAAATGTCAAATTACTAAAAACATGAAAAAACTTTAATCCATACAAATAATTATACCCTGCTATATGCTTAATGGTTGTGGTAAGAGCTTTATATTTATTATTTTAATCTGTTCTTGAAACAAACTTCACAGTAGTTATTATATACTTTCATATGTAATAACAAACTTGTATTGAGTTATTTCTATATAGTAGGCCATATCCTGCTATTGATTTAGACCTAATAATAACAATAAGAGGCAAATATTATTCTCCCCCTTTCACTGATAGTGACTCTCCTTACAAGTGACTTCTATAGTCTCTAGAAAAAAATGCAAATGAACTCTGCTTTACAACTAACTTACTCTACCAGTGTTTTCCAAGTTGTGAGTCTAAAGTCAATTTAACAGATTATAATTGACTTTCATAAAAAGAATACCATGTTTTGAATAAATTAAGATACTTTTTCAACTATATATGCATATATACATCTATGCATAGGTTTATATTTATGTTCAACATGAAAAAAACAGATTTCTCACTGTGAACAAATAATTTTCAAAAACACTACACAAAGACTGATGAACAGTGGTAGAACCCTTGCCTAGCATGTGCAGGTCTCTGGGTTTGATCCCTAGTGCTCCAAGAAAAAAAGAAGCAGGAAAAATAAAAGCCACACTAAACATTGGATCTAGTAATGTTAAAAGAACTAGTAATGTTAAAATCTAAAGTTGAAGTAATGGGAAGAGACTGGGGTCTCAAAAATAAACATTAATTCTGAAAACAAATTTAAAAAAATTTTCTCCATAGGCTAAGACTAGCAATGATAGAAATGCCAATACCAATACAAACAAAATCAGCCATCTTTATACTTAGTTTCATTTAATCCTCACAAAAATTCTATGACAGGTACTATTTTTCCCACCTTGTCCAGATGGGGAAACTGTAGTATAAAAGTCTGAATAACGTGGCTAAAATCACACAGCAAGTAAAAAGACTAGAACTGGAGCTTTTATAAAGCCTGGCTGAAACCAAACCACAAAGTCTTTTTCAAACCCTGTGCTTGCTAAGAGGAAATAAGCACTACTCTCAGTGTACATTTCCAGGAATAAATTTGTATTCTAGAATAAAAAGTATCATGTAAAATGGAAATGCCAGAATATACTAATTTACACAATCATTTGAATCATTCCAAGTGTCCTGAACAGATGATTGCCTACCTGGTAGAAACCCATCACAAAAATAATGACTAGTTTCAAAACCAATATGAAAAATTTCAAGGAAGATCATAAAGGGCAAAGAAAGTACAAAGCTTTAGTCCCCATGATTTTTTATAATAACATGGTTACTAACAGGCTGAACAAAAATATCCAACCATAGTGTACCATTTTACTATATTTTAATATATATTAATACATTTTAAATATACTTTAATAATAATAAGCAATCTTTTTCTTTTCTTTTGTGGTGCTGGGGATTGAACCCAGAGCATTGTGCATTTGAGGCAAGCACTCTACCAAATGAGCTATATCCCCAGCCAATAATAAGCAATCATTTTAAAGTGATGTTGAAAAATGTTTAATGAGGGCTGGGGTATAGCTCAGTGGTAGCATGTTTTCCTAGCAAGCACAAAGCCTTGGGTTAGAACCCCAATGCCACCCCCAAAAATAAAAAAAATAAAAATAAAATGACATGGTAATATATTAATAATATAATAGGAGAAAAAAACGATTGAAAAAGATTGAAACTATTTCATTAAAAACAAGAAGTATCTTTCACCATTTCTGTGATGAAAAGAAATCAGAGAGTGAGTCTGGATAGGGAGCTTCGGAGATGGCAAGTTATACAAATTTATTTACTTGCCAGGGCACATGCTCTTTGGTAGGTAGAATAGATTCCTGTCTCTATTTCAATTTTTCTCTTCTTTCTTAAAACTTTTCCTGAGTATATAGTTGAATTTACCTAAGTGCAAAATTCTATTGTATGTCTCTCTAGATATACATTTGTACATATAATCAGCCCTCTGTATCCATGGGTTCTGCAACCATGGATTTAATCAAGCATAGATCAAAAATATGCCAAAAAGATTTCTCCAATGCATGTTGAAACATAACTGATGATGATTTTGCTCTGCCTGCCCCACATCACACAGTAGCAACTCTCAGGAAACATGTTTTTAAAAAAGCTTGGATTAAGTCTGTATGTGATAACTAGTGATAATGAGCAATGATGATTATCATCTGAGTTTACTCTATGTGTCAGGTGTTATGGTAAACATTTGATATTCATCATCTCCTTCAATTATTATAATAATCATATAAGGTAGGTTCTATTACTATTTTACAAACACAAGGACAGTCTTGGCATAAGTAATTTTCTCAAATGATATAGCTAGTCAGTGGGGAGCCATTAAGTGGATACAAATCCAAAGGCCATGTTTTTACAACTATGCTCTACTAGAATCTGAAGAGAAAGCTTCCAAACAATGGCACCAAAATAGACATATGTGAATTATTTCTTAAATACAAACTCGAATATGAATTGTATTCCGATTTGACAAGAATTTCTTAGGACTGGCAAGTATCCTCATTTATAGTGTTTAAATTGACTCACTCTTCGAATAATCTTGTTATTAGAGCCACTGTTTCCACTAACTTCATTAACTCCCACTAACTGATGCACCAATCAGGAAAGAATGAAAAATTCTAGTGAAGGGAAGGGCATCACTGACAGATGGGCTATTTTTTTATTCTTATTTTAGTTGTCAGAGTTAACGGGCAAAAATTCATTTTATTGATTTTAGGTATATATATAGTAGGACAAGATGTAATTTTAAAATGAAAATTTTATGTGCTTGTAAATACTTTTCAATAACACAAGAGACTGATTACTGTTAAAAGCAGATACTATTTTCTACTGAAACAGACAGTTCTTACAAAATAATATAAACTCAGTAACAATCTAGTCTTTGAACTTCATATCTTGTATCTCCAAAATTCATGAAAACCCCCCAAAACCAAACTCACGGGCTGTCTGCAGTGAACAGCTAGAACTCTCTGCTGTCTGACACCAACAGGTAGAACCTGTTGAGTATTTAACACATTTTACCCAATTATTCCATAGTTTAAGTTGCAAACTATGGAATAAAATTAGTTCTCATCAGATCATTTTTTTTTTTTCACAAGAGTAGTTCAAGTTAAAGTGCAGCAGCCTGTTTTGGTTTCTTTGTAACAAAGGGGTTAATTAACTCCAGAAGTCTTGAATTAGAAACCATAGGACTGATGCTCAGCGCTCACAGGCACTCTCATTTGCAGAGCACTTTGCCAGTGTATCTCTGCAAGTCCCTTAGGTAGTCAGGACAGGTTTTACCTTGAAGCAACAACTGGGGCTAGGAGCTGGCTCCCAATGGAGCAATAGCACAAAGCTAATAGCTGAGGCTCCCCAGCCAAAAACTTTATGCGGTCATGAAGGAAAACTCCTCATTTGACAGTTAAGCCCAGAGACACACTTACATCTGCATCTGAAACAAAACATTCCAAATTTGGAGTCCAGGAACCTCACACTGCAAGGTGCTGGACAGTTACAGTCCTATGCCAAAGTCTGGGAATGAAGCCAAGATACCCTAGAAAACTTCCTCTCAAAACTGAAGGCAGAAGATCGCTGCACCTCCTGCAGAGAAGTCAGGCTAACCAATTCTCTTGGTTAGTACTGGAGTTCTTTCCGACTTTCACTTTCTCCCAAGTGACTGGCCCTCTTACCCCCTCCCCACCACCACCCACCCCCTCACCACCCCCCCACCCCACCCCCTCACCCCCCCACCCCACCCCCTCACCCCCCCACCACCTCACCCCCTCACCACCTCCCCCCCCCACCCCCCCACCCCCTTAACGCTTCCGTTTGTCAATAAGACCATCTGGTCCTCTAGACTTGAGGCGGCGGCTGTACCCCCCCCCCCCAGTAAGACCGGTCATCAAAAGCAGCGTCAGAGGGATCAAAGTTTTCTCCTCTAGCACTTCTCAGTCACCTCAGGCCCTGAAGAGTTTACCGCGAGTACTTCACTTCAATGTCCGCCTCCTGGCGCTTCAAACTTCACCACAAGATTCAAAACCAAGCCAGCGGCTCTTTTCATTGGCTGCCGTTCTCGTGAAGTCACTTCGTCTGAGGTTGCCTCTTGGCGCCAGGAGGCTCAGTGGTGTGGCAGGTTGGAAACGGCTTTTCTGTGTGTTGTGCTGTCCACATGCAGCGGTTTCCAGAGGCGGTGGCCGAGGTGGGCGGGGCTAGACCGGAGGTGCAGGTGGGAGGCAGCCACAGGGATCTTCACTTGGCCAACAGATCAGCAGCAGCAGGGCTGGGTCTCAGAGTTCAGGGTGTGAGTGAAACATTTTACTGTCAGGGGTTGGCGTGTGCCCTCTGTTATGTGGAGAGGCAGAACCTGTTGGGTATGGATTAATGGGTTTTGGATATTTATTTTCTTCTTTTCCCTCTCTGCTTAGTGAGGCAGGGCTCATGCCTCTGGGTGCCTTTCCCCCCCTGAATTAATTAGAAATCCAGGTCCCATGTTTAGAGGGGCCCACTACTTCATTTCTCAGTACTCCCGGGCCTACTACCTGGTTGAAGCTATTTGGTGTTTGCTTGCTTTTTACAATCTTTTAATGATGGCATTTGAAATAAATTTATTTAAAGCTATTGGCTTAGTTTGTTATTGGATGAAGTGATAATTTTTAAGTCTTAAGATTGTAGGTATTAATTCAGAATGTACACTTGAAAAAGACAAAAAGTACTTGGAAAAGAATGAGAAATATTTTTGCCAAGGTAACTCGTCTTCCTTTGTAAAGATATTTAAATTTTAATTTTATTGTATTTTTGCAGTGCTGGGGATTGAACCCCCGAGCCTCATGCATGCTAGGCAAGCCCTGTGCCACTGAGTTACTGAGTAATTTGAATTTTATTGTTCTTCATATTACTGTTATTGTATCCTTTCAGCAAATATTGATTGTAGATTTTAGGGACCCAATAGTACACAGTAGGGTGAAAATTCCTACCTTCTTGGAGTTCATATTCTAGTGATCCAGTATCACTGTATGCAAATAGGATGCAACAATGCAGACAATTATAGTGAAACAATGTATGGGAATATCAACAGATTATGGACCCTATGATTCTTCAGTAGGCTGAAGAAAATAGAGGCATTGTGTATTATATGTGATGCATGTTATATGATTGTCTCTGAACACTGGGAAGATCATCAATAAAGCTACTATTTATTTCTCACTAATATATCTATTTTAGCTAATGGAAGTTATTTGAAGCTGCGTTTGGCAATAAAATTGAGAAACCTTTTTATTTCATTTTAAATATGTCCTTATTGTATGGTACTTTAGCTCTGACATTTCAGGTATTTTTTTAGTCACTTTATGTATTTTCTTCTCTCATTTAATTATAAAAACATTCCATTCAATGTATATATCCTTACTTTAATTTTACCAAGAGAAAACAGAAGTTTCAGAATACCCATAAAGTAAAATACTTGAATTCTACAAACAAGCCAACTCAGAAGTCATTTGTTGCTGAAATACTTTTTAGGATAAGTGACAGTAAGATGATATCCTAATCTGAAAATATGCATTTCTTACCATATTCTTATAAAATTGCATTTATTTTTGGTGAATAAGTAAATGTAAGTATTTTAAAATTTCATCAGTTTTGACATGCACATTGTGTTGGCTTATCAGTTTTATTGGTGTTTCTACACCTCATTCAAGTATTAATTTTTCATTTAACTTCAGTTCAGCTACACTTGCCATATAGTAGTGTTGAGATGTAGACTGTATTCTTAAGGAATCTTATATTGGATTAAAGCAGACTGGTTTTGACATTACAATCTGCCACAGTCTGGCTGGGCACAAATAACCGGGAGGTCAAGAGCCACTTGTAGATTCAAGCAGGAACAAACTTTATTCCAGAACCCACTCGAACTCAACGGGAACACAACGGGAACTCCATAAGAACTCAAAAGTAGCGGGCATCCTAGGTAGCAGGAGCCACCTTATTTCCGGACAGCAGAGGTTTATATACACAACTGAATACACAGCTTGTTTCAATTTAGCATCATCCAATTACAGCAATCAGTCATTATCTTAATAATTATACACAGATTAACTTAATTATCATCATCTTAATGGCTCACTGGCATTACTTCTCAACCACTCCTTCTGGCAAAATTCCAGACACCATCTTGACTTGGTTGTGGCTCTCAACAACAATCAATGGCATACTGTGCCAGCTGACTAGTCTGGCAAGATATTAAGATATTAAGAAGGTGTAATATAGGAAAAGAAAATGAGTATTTTGTAATGAAATGAAGAAAAATAGAATCCAATCTTTCCAACCAGAGCTATGGAAACATAAGTTTCCACATTTTGTTAGAAATTGGAGTACTTTATAATTTACAGTCATGTTATTGGACCACTAATATATTTTCATAATAAATCAAAGATTAAAGGAGAAAATGGAAAATTAGATTTAAAGTTGCCTCAGACACTTAAGATGTAAAAACGAATTTAAACATGGCAATGGTGAGGTCTTATTTATTCCCCTCAGGAAGGTCCTTTGGAAACTTCAGTGCCTGCAAGAGTCTTTCACAGCTGGGGCTTCAAGCAACAGAAGGAAAGGCAGATGGTCCTCGGTTGCTGGGGCGGACCTGGGCTCAATTTGTCTGTCCTTGGAAGATTCCCCCAGGGCTGGGAACTAGACGTGTAGCCCTCTCAGGTTGTCCAGCACCATAGTGGTCGTCACTGGCCCAAGTTAGAGGCCAACTAAAAAATCTTCGTGCTTCAGGTGAGGAGAATGTGGCCGAGTTACCGGTGCTCTTTTGGAAAGCAGTGTGCCTTAGGGGAACTCCTAGGAGGTCCCTTGATTCGCCTGGGTACAGAATCCACGCCCCTCCTCAGCATGTTCCTTCTGGGTTTTCCCAGCAATTTTCTCTTGTCAGAGCATAATTCTTGGGCAAAAGGGTGTATTCTTCCAATTCTTTAGAACCTCTTTCACTTTCTCAGCATTTGGGTGCCAGCCTCCAGGTCGCGTTTTTTGCATTAAGCATTGCCTTTTGAAACAGGATTTCCATGCAGAGGAAAACTGATTAATGATGCTAATTTTTAGCACTGTGAGGAAGTAGTCTTCACAGGCATCACTTATTTTTTTTTTTTTGTTCCCACAATTAAAAAACTCACCTCGAAAATTTTGTGTCCTTAATTGCTAAACTGAAGTTTGTGGTAGACAAAAGTTCAATGAATTTGCTTTGGACATCATACAGTTTACTCCTGAGTCTAGATTTACTGATTGGGCTTGGTTCTCTGACCACAGGAAACTTAAAACAATCTTAAATGATTAAAAGTGGTGGGTTCTTAGATGAACACAGGAGGACTCTGGATAGTCTAGTAGGACACTGTTACAGAAAATTAACTCAATTTACAGCTTTCCCTCTTACATTTAAAAGAAAGTATTCTAGGAAACAACCAAAGAGAAAATTAATCATTCGTAGCCCTTTCTCCATGTTGACCAAGTTAGTAGGCAATCAATTCATGGTTAAATTTTGAGGCTTTGTGCCTTGAACAATGAATAAATATATAGAAACTGAATACAGTAGAGAAGAATCATATGCTGGCTATAGTATTTTTTGAAAATCTATTCTTGTACTTGTTTTTTCAAAAAATCCCATGCAAACTGAGAAATCCAATCATGCCTAATTTTGACTATTAGGAGCAATTTAATCTTAGTAGCATTATTATCCTTGCGTGTTCAAACATCTGCCCAATTTCTTTTTGTGTGTGCATGTGTGGATTCATGGATTTGCCTTCCTTTCTCTGGGGAGATGTATTTATGGACAATGCTTTAAAACAAATATGCTCAGCTTGCCTGTGTCATTAGGTTTTTGTATTATTTTGAGTATTTCAAGAGCAATTGCATTTTACAAATGACTCTTGTGTGCTGCTGAGCTATGGGGATGCATTCTCAGTAATGCATTTTTAAAAGAAGATTTTTAAAAGAAGATTTTTCAGCTTTATGGCTTATCTTTCCTTATCTGAGTTGCATTTCCAGGTAGCAAATGCAAGAATCTATTCTTTGCTGGCTTGGTATTCTGTTCCAACACCCTCGCTCCCAGCATCTCCCTGGATGGCTGGAGTTCAGACCATAAACTGGTGCATGAAGGATAAAACACTTAAAAGAGACCGAGTTATCCAAGGACATGTTGGAAATGGTTCACAGTTGGAGGAACAAAGTGTGCAATAATGTGCAGAGTTAACAAATCAATTACCCAAAGAAAGGGGTTGGGATTTGAAAGAAGTCACATTTGAGTGGCACCTGCTCATGGCCAATCATGTTCACTAACTTGCTACTCAGCTCCTGCATAACCCCACAACCCTCATGGTTTGCAATATTCGTGGCGGGGGGGGGGAGGAGATTGCACCCCTGGTCCCAATTTGAAATAAGTTATCATCAGACCTCAGTCTACCAGGGAGATTTCTCTGCCGTATTCTACAGCATCCCAGGAGCATAGGGACCCTGGCCAAAGACATAACCCACATTCGCTTCATTCGATTATTTAGGATGAAAGATTCCACCTTTGCGATCAAGTTTACATTCAATGCAATAACTGCAATAACTCTCTCTGCTCTCTCCCCCAACCTCCCAAATCCAGATTTCTGTCTATGTGCATGCTCCTAAGTGAAAAGAAAATTTAACAGAAATTTTAGTCACTTTTTGTACTCTTGATCCTCAATTTTATTTGAGATCCAAGTGGCGGTGAATGGAGCATGCCTTATCCAAAATGCACGAGGCCAAAAGAGTTTTGGATGTTTTAGAGGGCAGATGGGGTGACAGGGATTGAACCCAGGGGCACTTGACCCCTGAGCCCTATCCCCACCCCTACTTTGCATTTTATTTAGAGACAGGGTCTCACTGAGTTGCTTAGGGCCTCCCTTTGGCTGAGGCTGACTTTGAACTCTTGATCCTCCTGCCTCAGCCTCCCAAGCTGCTAGGATGACAGGTATGTGTCACCATGTCTGGCTAATCATTTTGAATTTTGAATATTTTTCAGCTTTTAGAATTTTTTCATATGCATCATTAGATATCTAGGGATTGGGACCCAAGACTAAAAACAAAAGTTCCTTATGTTTTGTTTGCATCTTATTCACATAGCCTAAATGTAATTCTGCACACATATTTTATACACCTGTGACCTGTCTCATGAGGTCAAGTGTGAAATTTTTCCTTTGTAGCAGGAAGTTGAAGCTTAAAAACTTCCCAATTTTGGAGCATCACCAATTTAAGATTTGGGGATTAGAGATACTCAACCTATAATAAATTTTAATTCTGTCCTTCCAATGCAGGGAATTGTTTTTCAATCCAAATTAAGTGTATCTTAGGCACTAGCAGAAACAAATTAATGGTTTGAGATGTGTTTCTGGCTAGGTGCAGTGGCACATGCCGGTAATTCTAGCATCTTGAGAGGGTGAGGCAGGAGGATCAAGAGTTCAAAGCCAGCCTCAGCCAAAGTGAGGCCCTAAGCAACTCAGGGAGACCCTGTCTCTAAATAAGATAAAAAATAGGGCTGAGGATGGGGCTCAGTGGTTGAGTGCCCCGGAGTTCAATCCCTGGTAAATAATAATAATAATAATAATAATAATAATAATAATAATAACAACAACAATAATAATAACAGCAAATTATAGCTGTGGTCCAAAATGGACATCGGAAATGTTCTTCCAATACTACATTACAGAGAAGAATAGTTGGTTTTTATTTCTCTGGGAAATGGTCTGCAACCTCAATTTATCTTATCGGCAAAGGTGATCCATGCAAAATTCAGTCTGGCATTTGGTTGTGGGCTGTGTAGTCAAACTTCACATTTCTTTCATTCTCTTAGGAGCCATGAACCCTTAGATTTTTTTTTTGGGGGGGGGAGGATTCATTGAATAGGAAGAATATCCACTGCGGAGCCCAAACTCAGAGAATGTCTGAATTCTTCACTTTCGTCTCATCAGCAAGACGCCACAGAGAGCCTCCTGTCTAATTTCCTTATTTAACATCACAGACACCGAGAGGAAGATGAAAGGCACAAATGCAGTGTTTCTAGGAAAAAAAAAGCATCACAAATTGGTCTTTTATTATATGAATACAACCAGTATGCTGCACTCCATGAGGCACTTGTGGATTCAAAATAGGAACTCCTTTATTATCTGAACTCCCACAAATGCCACCCATGCAGCCCTTCCAGGAACACCACACACAGGAAAATTCCTCCTCCAGCACTTCCCCAACCAATGTGAACTCTCCAGGAATCCCCACAGGAGAACTCTAAAGTAGCAGGCTGAGGCAGACAGCAGGGGTTCTGATATACAATTGAATACACAGCTTAACATAACCATCATCATCTCAATGGCTCGCTGGCCGCACCTCTCAACCAATCCCTTCTGGCACAAATGCCATGAGTCATTCCAACTCGGCTGTGGCTCTCAGCACCTGTGATTGACAGAAGCAGATCTCCATGTAATCTCTTGGGTGACCTGAGCCTTTGTTCTTCAGAGATGAGGGACCCCTTGATCCATGCCATATCGCCTGGTGCCAATGGAACTGGGGACCAGGGTTTGACCACAGGCATATTTTAAATCATTTCCTTTCCTGAGAGGGAGACAGACAAGCCATGTGTGTTTTTCCCCTAGTCCCCACGCTGGCTCAAAAGGTGAGTGTCCTTCCCCCTCCATTGGTTCAGCCTGCAGGTTGCTTAGCAAAGAGGCTTCAAAGATTGGAAGACTTCAATCTTCCTAGGACACAGACAGAGAAGCTCCTCTTGCAGTAGCTCTTCATGGGAGGGTCTCTGCTCCTGGATGTCTCTTCCAAATGTGTACCCCTGAGAGGTCCCCTGCACCCACTGTCCCCCAAACAGACAAGCAGGTAGGCTAGTTGGCAGCCTGTCACTCTCTGTGATTGCATGTCCTGTTTGGAGTGGCCAGGAGACTTCTTCCCACCAGAGGAATCCGGTGAAGATATTGGACTTGGGTGCTCTGAACAGAGGAGTGACCCACAGGACCATGCAGTTTGTGCTCTGAGCAATCTCCTCTTAGGGATTTTTATATATTTACATATGAATATGTGCAAAATTATATGAAAGTAATAAAATATAAATATGTTATACAATTAAATACATTAATTATACAATCATGTATTATTGTAATAGAATTTTATATAAATAACAAAATGAGATTAACACAATTGCATATATTAATAATGCAATTAGATATTGCATTTGATGTTTTTGGCACTGGGGAGTAAATCCAGGGGTGCTTAACCACCTAGACATACCCCAGGCCCTTTTCTGTATTTATTTCATTTGGAGATAAGCTCTCATTGAGTTGCTTAGCACCTGGCCAAGATGTTGAGGCTGGCTTTGAGTTCCCGATCCTCCTGCCTCAGGCTCCCAAGATGCTGGGATTACAGGCATGCTCCAACGCATCTGGCTATATATATATTATCTTAATGGTGTAATTGTATATATAAAGAATAAAATGATATATTAATGCAATTTCATATATTAATAATGTAATTAGGTGTTATCTTAATAGACTTTTGCATAAATAATAAAGTGTAATATTAGTACCATCACATACATTAAAAATATCATAGATCATCTTAACAATGCAATTATATATTGTATTAATATGATTAAATACAATATTAATAATACAATTGCATAATATTAAAACACAATTATCTGCCATAAAACAATAAAATATCCAGTGTTCAGATATACAGTCATATATAATTGCATATGAGGTTATCATATTAATCATATGTGATAATCATGCAAAAATTCTTTATAATATTAACAACTTAATCAAGGAAGATATTTTCTTTGTGGTATTTATTTTTATGCACTTTCTTTCTGAGGTAGAAACCGAAGCACTTCATGGAAGCAAGCTCACTCCACCCAGAACCCACATCCCTGAACCATTTCCAAGGCACCCACAAGGTCACACTGGGGCAGATATGGATTCTCCTGAGAATCATGCAGTTACTCACTTGGGGTGTTCAGATGGAAGAATCGGATTCCTTCTTCCTTCTTTCTCCTTTCTATACTTCCCTCACCCCAATTTCCTCGTCTCCCCGCTAAATATCCTCTGAAGGTATCCCTGAGAGATGAAGGAAAGGAGGACATAGATACATATTAGGGCATTTTTGTAAGATTTTTTTTTTTTTTTGCAGGAGGGTACCAGGGATGGAGCTCAGGGGCACTTCACCACTAAGCCCCGTCCCCAGCCCTATCTTGCATTTTATTGAGAGACAGGGTCTCCCTGAGTTGCTTTTGGCCTCACTTTGGCTGAGGCTGGCTTTGAACTCGCCATCCTCCTGCCTCAGCCTCCTGAGCCACTGGGATTATAGGACTGCACCACCACGCCTGGCCAGAATGTCGTTTTAATGCTGAATAGAATTCCATTCTGTAGCTATAGTACATTTTCCTTATTGGGTTATTTGTTGTTATTCTTGATATCAACATTATTCAAAGCTATACTATCACAGAAAACAAAGCCACATAGAACATGTGCTGAGTCTCTCTGCATTAGCATCTTTGGGATCCATCTAGTGACATGGACATGGTATCATTCAACCCACAAAGAGATCAGTTGACACCCGTGTAGCAAATTCCTCATCTTCTCATTATTGCCCCAGTCACGTAAATCCCATTTTTTTTTTTGCTAATATAAGAAGACCATAGTATAAAGGACCACTTGCATATTCCAGCTCAACTGACATGTATGTCATCTCCTACAAGAAAACCAAAGGTGGTCTTCTCCTTCCTCTGGCAGAGGTGACTTTTAATGGCTCAGGGTGCCCATAAGCCATATCTACAGCTGACCACGTGCATGTGTGCAAACGATCTAGTACAAGAAAACAGCATGTATGCCACACGAGGATAAATTGCATGGATTTACAATCATGCATGATTTTATCTATAATTACATATGTGCACATATAATCATTGATAACCCCATTTGTTCCAATGATTCAAAGCGGAAGGTCAGTCTAAGACTAACTATAACAAAAAAGGATTTCCTGGTAAAAACATGTTCTTTCCGCCTTCCATAAGCCAAAGCCAATGTATAAACCAGAAGCCATTGGTGTATACATCAGGGAACAGAGTCTCACCTCTTGTGGGTCTGGAGGGTATTTTCTAAAGCCATTAAAGATACTTTGTATCACTTTATGTAGGTCCTATAAATAGCTGTCCCAATAAGAAGATGGGACAATGATTTGCTCATTCATTCTCATCTCCCCACATCTGGAGGCAATATTTTGGGAGGGAGGAGAGCGCGTGGTCTGGATTCTGCCTGAATTCCATGTTCTCAGCTGCTTAACTTTGGATAATTGACTGACCTTCTTCATTGATTCCTCATAAGATTTTAGGATAGGAATATCAATAAGATCCATTAGTGATATCAACATCCTATGCATATTTATCTGTTTCTATTTTTTTCATGCCTATACATCCATATTTCAATGAGAAACACCTTTTAGCAAAGAAATAAAACAAAACAAAACAAAACCCATCAATCAAACACCAATTCCATGCCACGGGTTCCATGAAGCAACCAGAGCCGACCAGTAGGTGGCGCCCTCTGCTCTGTGTCCAGAGAGCAACCTTCTGAGGCGGGAAATGAGGCAATTGCAGGATAGCAAGATGGTGTGCCTGGGAAGAGTGTCACCAAGGGCCACCCTAGCGGCCAGATGTCCGGTGCCCATCTTCCTGCACACTCACCCCTGGCCCTTGCAGCACAGGAGAGTGCGCTGTGGAGTTGCATGGCCCAGGAGCACCCTGTGCTTGTGAAGAATCCCTCCCAGTTCCCTAGGCATTGCCTCCATCCCATCTTGGATCTTTTCCACCATCAGTGAAGAAGTGGAGATTTGGAGAAAGACGCGCCTGGGTCCGCCCCCTTTAATTCACTACAAATCGTCCCGAGTATCACACTGGGAGCTGGCAACGAGTCAGCCTGGGGTAATGGCCACTCTGCAGAACTGAAGGTGGAGATTTTGTTTTTCTTTTCTTTCTTTTTTTTTCTTTTTTTTTTTTGTATTTGCAGGACTGGGCTTTGAACCGTGGACCTCGGGCCTGCAAGAAAGGGCTTTATCAGGAGCTAACCCCAACTGCCCTATTGAGTTAGTCATCCTTACTGAACCCACTTGTAGAAAAAGATGATGATGACTTTGAAATGATGGGACGTGGTGTATACAAAGGTATCTATACATATAGTTTTTATACATATAGTTTATAATATGTAAATATATAAATAGATAAATTGACAAATACATAAATAGATAAATATATAAATAGTATTTTATACATATAGTTTTTATACATATAGTTTATAATATATAAATATATAAATAGATAATACATAAAATACATTCTATATTAAATATATGAGTATATATGATTTATAGATATGTTTACCTATTACATATCTATATATTTAATATAGAATGTATTACATATTACATATCTATATATTTGATATATAATATTTTATATATTCAGTATCTCTATATAAATGTATTTCTATATTTTATGAATTTATATGACATATAAAAAATACAATATATGATATTTATATAATATATAAAATCCATCAATGATAAATTTATCTAATATTTAAAATATATTATATATTTAAATATATAAATATATTTGTATATTTATATTTTTATATAAATATATTAAATATATAATATATTTAATATACTAAATATATTTAAATATATACTTTTATTTATATATATATATATATATATATTTAATATATTGTGTATCTACACATAAAATATGGGAACATTTATATTTTGATATATACACATTACATATGATTATATATGATGTATAAAAGTATTATGATTATAATTTATACATGTAGTATATAAATATGTATTACATATAATATGATAATATGATACATTACATAAAAATATATACAAAATTTAATGATATATTTTAATATATTATATAATAAGTGCTATTATATATGAATACATGTTCATATATAAATATTACATATTGCTCAACTATAGCAATATAATATATAATATTGCACATTGCATATAATATATATTATATTGCTGTAGTTGAGAAGTAAATATAATGCATATTATTATGTCATATGCATCCTATAAATACACATATATATCATATATGTATGATACATATTTTTTTTCTTAACTACAACAGTTACAAGCAATTGAGAACCAAAATAGGGTTTTAGTTGTTTTGCATCACAGTGAAAACTCTGATGTCAAAGTAATTTCTTTTCTCCTTTTATTAAAGATTCCACTTGAAAATTTATTATGTCTTATAATATATTGTTTTCCACTAAAGGAAAAAAAAAATTCGCCTTTCATTAGAATGTACTATAATCCTTTTTGATTCATTCTTTTAAAGCTAAGAGAGCAAATTCCACTACCAAATGATTTCTTAGAATTCTTTTAACTTCAGTGCAATCGAGGGACGTGGGTTCAAGTATTTTTGTTTTGTTTTGTGTTTTTGGGAGGGAGGTTTAGGTACCAGGGATTGAACTCAGGGACCCTTGACAACTGAGTCCCATCCCCAGCCCTGTTTTGCATTTTATTTAGAGACAGGGTCTCCCTGAGTTGCTTAGGGCCTCACTTTGGTTGAGGCTGGCTTTGAACTTGTGATCCTCCTGCATCAGCCTCCTGAGCCACTGGTATTGTCGGCATGTACCATTATTACTGGCTCTTTTTCTTTCTTTTCTTCTTTTTGTCATTCATATGAGTGCAGAAATGAAAGGGTGATTATTTCTGCCATATGCTGATTCTCAGAATGTGACCACCCTCGCCCCAATCAAGTTTTTAAAAGAATCAAGCTTTTAACTCATTTGTGCTTAAACGTGAGCCTGAGTTTCCTCAATTCACCTTTTGCAATAAGGGGAAAAGTCTGGCCTCTCCGGCCTTCTGAATACCTCCTCATGTAGCTAAATGCTCGGAATGACACTTGTGGTCACTACAGATGGAGCCCCCTGAAGAATAAATTAGAACACTCTCCTTTGCTCTTTAACAGGTGGAACTGAAAAAAGCCACTTGCTGCCATTCAGTTCTTTATTGTGCCCAAGGCGTCGCAAGCTTGGAGCTTGTTATTGCAGAAACCAATGAGGAAGGGAAGTCAGGTGATTGATGTTTTATTGAGCACTACACCAATCGAGTCAGCTTTGATTAAAAGTGTGAAATTCAGAGTATTACTCCAGTGTGTATAAATGCCACTTTTTTTTTATCCATTCATCTATTGAAGGGCATCTACCTAGGTTCCACAGTCTAGCTATTGTGAATTGTGCTGCTATGAACATCGATGTAGCAGTATCCCTGTAGTATGCTCTTTTTAGGTCTTTAGGGAAATTAGGAACAATGTAAAGGGCGATATTTTGGTTTCGTGAGTCACTAATTCAAATATTTGCACATATTCCATTTTTCTGTACTAACACATTTTTAAAAAATTTAAGAAGTTGAATCTGTTCAGTAGGCCTTTACAATCTAAAAAGGGAGGTAAGACACAACCATACAGAAGTTAAGTCATGTTACTTAGAGTAAATGATTAAATGGTAAGTAATAAGAAATCAGAGGGGGTACTAGGAGTATGGGAGCAGAGATGGGGAGGTAAGGCAGACCTTTAGACCAAGTTACAAAAAAGCTGGAGGAGTCATTTTGTATTTGAGTGATTATACTTTTGGACTGCCACTGATTAGTATAAAGGGGACAAAGCTCTATCTCTAGTTTTAGATCTGAAACTGTACAACTTTTTAAATTCAAAAATTTAAACAAAGCTCATCTGTTCTCAGTATTTATCAGAAAATTACCACTTCTAGGGAGGAAAAAAACCAAATCTATTGTAGAGTTAAAATATAGTTATAGTAAATTTAAGAAAAAACTTAATTATTAAGTTTTATACTGAACAAAATTGCAGGAATTGTAGGGAAACAGTTATTCCCATTCCCATTATGTAGGTGTGTTGGTCAGCTTTTCATCCCCGAGATCAAAATACCTGACAAGAACAACTTGAAGGAGTAAATATTTGATTTTGGCTCATGGTTTCTGAGGTTCAGTCCATGGTCCACAGCTCCAAGGCAGAAACATCAGGTGGAAGAGTATATTGGAGAAAAACTGCTCAGCTCAAGAAGGTGGCAGAAGTGGAGAAGTGGGGGAGGAGGAAGGGGCCAGGGCCAGATACAGTTTTTTAATCTTTTTTATTTTTTGCTTATAAAACCCTTCCCTGAACCTTGCTGCATGGGGGGATCATGATTTCACCACAAAAGCTTTTGGGGTACATTCCACATCCAAACCATAATGGCATACCAGATAATGTAAATGCATAAGCTTACAGGGGCAGGATGATAAAGTAATTATCACTGCCTGGATGGGAGGCAATAGGCAGTGTTAAGAACTGTGTGTCTGTGTTTGTGTAGGGGGCTGGGGATGGAACCTCTGGCACTGTGCACATTAGGTCAGCACTCTACCAGTGAACTATATCACCAGCCCTGTGTTTTTAAAATAGAAGATCCAATGACATAAACAATAGGCTGTTTTTTCCCCCACTGACACCATGAAATTACAGTTTCTTTTCATGCATTTAGTGTGAAATCAAGCATTGTTCTCTGTGAATAATATTCTATTGGAAATATTTCAAACACTTGTTCTTTTTGGCAAAAGCATTATGCGGGATGAAACATAGTCACACATGTACATTCGTAACCTGTTTTAGTCTTGATAAATTATTCAGTTTGGTTTTAGTTTCTATTTAAGACCTAAAAATAAAGTTCTTTCTTTAGTTAAATTCCATTTATATCTATGTATAAATGGTCTTCTACCAAATGACAACCTATCATGTTAAAGTAGAAGAATACCAAAATATCCAGTATTTACTAGAATCAACAAAGCCTAACTTTTAAATTTATGGATTTTGAGGCAGCACTTTTTAACTTTTTATATGAAAATAAATTTGGTCTTACAACAGGTGAGCACATACTATTATTGAGAGTTTCCCTGCACCTTTCACCCATATTCCTCTTAGTTATTACCGTGGTGCATTAACACATAACCATGTATTAACATTTATATAACCAAGGCACATTTATCAAAACTAACAAACTAACATGGCACAACACTGTTAACTCAACTGCAGACTTCATTTGAATTTCTGCAGTCTTTCCATGGATGGCCGATACTATCCTGGGCTACTATACTGCTTTTATCTTCCTCCTAAGTCTCCTTTGATCTGCAATGGTTTCTTAGTCCTTACTTCTGGATCCTTTGTACTATCTAGATGAAACATTGTTTCCCAAAGTTATTTAGGTTAAGTCCTTTCTTCCATGTCCCTTCCAGAGAGGTTATTTTTGTAATATATTTTGATCCATTTGTTAGTCTGCTTTCCATACTGGTTAATTTTTAAAATTTGCATGCAAGAAAAATTACTTTTGGGGTATACAGTTCTATGTGTTTTGAAAAATGCAGAGTCATGTAATTCAGCAGCATGGCACCAGACTAGCCCATCACTCCCAAGACCCCTTATAAAATGGGGCATCATTTTTATGCAAACACTTTACTCTTTAAAAATCAAATATAAAATTGACTATAATAATTATTTCTAGACTAATATTCTTTCACATTCACTACATTTAGTTTTTTCACAAAATATCATATTCTACTTAAAGGAATCTCCATTTATCAAATTCTAAAATTCTCTCTTGAAGAGATATCAAGACTTAATCACTAATGACACATATAGATCAAATAAATACACTTAGAATCCCAAAACAATTTCCCAACACATCTGATTTCTCTCTTGAAACAGTTATTGCAAAAATATTTTTATGCTAATTCAGAGAAAATAAAATCATAAAATACTTACAAAAACAACTTCATAATATAAATCACAGTCAAAGATAATATTTTTTTATTGCCAGTTCTCTGAATCTCTCACATCACTGCTCTTTCCTTGAACTAAGATTGACAAAAGTTGATTGTCACTCTGTTCCCCTTTCCTTTAAAAATTTAATCAACTATTTCTGGAAGCCAGAATGTTTTCATTGCTTTCCTAAATTCTTATATTCAAAAAGGGAATAAATGAAGGTGAGTCATTTAAAAGGAGGGGTGCCAAAAGCCAGACATGGATGAAATAAATTATTTTCTGGTTAAAATTCTAAAGGAGACCTCTTAGGAAGCCAAGGCTTGTAGAACCACAGTAGCTAGAAGCCTAAGTTAGTGACTTGGTTAGTCAATAGGTAGAAATCCAGAAAATGCTCAATTGGCAGGCTGGAAAGACTAGCAGGCACCAAGGGATACTTCTTCTCAGTCCATTGCTCCTTAGAATGGTAAGGAAAAAAAGGATTTCTCCTAAGGCCTCCATGAGTTTAAACTTACTAAGGGTTGAACAGAGATAATAATTCTTAATCCTCAAGCATATCACCTGTCCTCAGAACCCAAGCATTGTTTGTGATCTGATGGTGGAACCATACTTGTAATGTGGAAGTCCATTTAAAAGCTTGAGTGGAGATGGTTTAGGGGTAGTGGTAGAGAGAACCATGAGAAATTATAAGTAAAATTGCACATGTATGTGTACTCAGGTGCATTTTCCTAAGGATAGATAGTCTTTAGATTTTATGAGATTTTTCAAAAAGTTATGTGTCTCAAAAAGGCCAAGAACTACTTGGGTTTAGATTATGGCTAAAGGGATTGGAGCCTTCATAAATTTATCCAGTTTGACTCCTGAGGATGTTGGTTCCTTTTTTGTGGATGCTGCTTCCCAGAGTAGGTGTCACCAGAGAGAAACTTCACAAGATCCCTTGCCACCTGGAATACTAGTTCCATCACATCTTTGCTTTCAAAACACTCTTTTTTCTGTTTTTTATACATTATGCTGGCTCTCCTTCTACAAATATTTTGTCTACTTAACTCCTGAATGTCTGCTTTTTGAAGGCAGATGTTGCCCTAATGATTGGTCTTCAGTCCTTTGTTCTTCCTATATATACTTTATTTTTGGAGTTTCACCTACCTTTTTTTTAATTAAATTCTCCAGCATATAGTGTAATTTCATATTTTTAAAACATGTTGCAATGTTTCCATTTGGATAGATGGCAGCCTCCCCAAATTCAACAAGTATAAAACACACTTTTGTGATTAAACAAAATGAATTACTTTTGTTTTAGGTCTGTCCAACCTAAAACAGCTAATCTTATAGAAATTCATAGTAGGTTGGAGGTTACCAGAGGCCAGAGAGAGTAGGGGAGAAGAAAGGATGGGGATATTAAGTGCCATTTGATAAAAGAAAGATATTCTCATGAGCTACTGTATAGTAGTGTGACTATACAATAATGTACTATACATTTTAAAAAGCTAGAAGATTTAAATGTTTTCACCATAAAGGAATAGTAAATATTTGAAGAAATAGATATGCTTACCTCCATTTGAACATGACACAAAGAGTGTGTGTGTGTATGTGTGTGTGTGTGTGTGTGTGTGTACAAAAACATCACATGGTACGCCATAAATATATATGGTTTTATGTAGCAGTTAAAGTTTCTTTAAAAATATATATATTTTTTAATATTGACGTATTTTGATGTTAGCTTCTGTTAAGAATAATTCTCTGAATTTCTTGAAGTCAAAAAACTAAATTAAATCAAAGTATTATAAAATTTTAAAATCTAGAGGACATAGGTAACAATTATAGACCTATTAAAACAATTAATTATAGTATAACACAGCAAGATTAGTAAGAAAAATACATAGGAACCTTGATAATAAAAAAAGAGTCCCAACCCAGTAGAGTAAGGAGTCAGAGTAATCTCCAAGGAGATAATCCCCACATTGAGAGATTTGATGATTGCTTTCAAAACTTCAGTTTTTTTTAAGAGAGAGCACTAGAGTGGGGTGGGTTGTGGCTCAGTGGTAGAGCACTAGCCTAGCATGTGTGAGACCTTGGGTTCAGTTCTCAGCTCCACATATAAATTAAATAAAAGGACATTTACAACAGAGAGAGAGAGAGAGAGAGAGAGAGAGAGAGAGAGAGAGAGAGAGCGGGCGCACTGGAGAAGATAAAATGGTGAGGCATTCTAAAAAGACAGGAGAAAACTAAGCATAGGCACACAATTTAGAAATAATTGGTCTCTTCTGGAAATTTTCAGAAGTTTGGAGTATGAGAAGTTAAAGTAACAAAATAGAGCTTGGTGAAAGATGAGATTAGAGAAAGAGGGATACTTCATAAAGTGGTTTTGTATACCATATTAATGGTCAAGCCCTTTGGTAGAAGAATATGTCTCAGAATGGAGAAAAGGGGACAGGGGAAAAAAGAAATGGTGGAGAGAACAAAGACTTTCTTTCCCAAGATTCTAAACACTGTACCACGGAGTATACATCCAAGTAGGCTGAAAATCACCATGTATAATACTCATCGAAGGACCTGCCTGTGTTATACTGGTAAATGTTGTGGAGCCAGGAGGTAAAAAAAGATTGAAGATGTTGGAAAAGATAAAGGCAGAAGCATTTGACATGGTCATATTTGTATTGCTGGGAGATCACCAGGTTTGCCTTGCAGAGGATAACTGAAAAGGAAGTAATTCAAGTGACCTTTGACTAGTGTCATAGTAGTGGGTACGGAGAGAAGTCATATTTGAAAAATTTTAAGACAGTGGTTTCTAAACTTGTCTGCACATACTACTTAAACTGGCATTCAAACATCTTAACATTCTGATTCTAACTTACTTTTGTAGTCCTACTTTCTATTCATACCCAGTATGACACCAATTTTTTTGATGATTTCCCAAATATATTTTATACTTCCTTATCCTCTGAGCCCTGAATACTCTACCTATACCCTGCAAGCCTACCATGTGCCTTTTTCTGCCAAGCCAAAATCTACCATCTTTCAAAATCTAGGCCTTGCACCTGAGGGCTTCCTTGGCCACTCTTTAAGAAACTTTTGGGGTTGGGGTTGTGGCTCAGCAATGAAAGCCCTCATCTAGCTGGGTTTGATTCTCAGCACCACATAAAAATAAACAAACAAATACATAAATAAATAAATAAATAAATAAATAAAGGTATTGTGTCTAACTACAACTATAAATAGATAAATAAATAAAATAAAGTAATTTCTTCACTTTTTGAAACCATATAGTACTGAAACATTAAAGCCCTTCAGTATCTAGCATTCCCAAAGATGCTCTTAAGTACATTCCTATGAGGAATCTGGAGAGAAAAACTGTACAACTTTTTTTGGCACACTTTCATGGCTGGAATTAAAAAGAAGAGAAAAAGGAAGCCTGGCAGTGACATTAAAGTTTGGGGGTGTGATGCCTGGAGTCGTCTGTCCTGATGGGTTGAAGTATTTATCAGTGACATCACTTAGAATTGCCAGCACATGGTGATAAAAAAAGACCAGAATATTTTAGTCAGCTTTATTATTTTCAAATTCTTTAGACAGAAATTGTTCCTTTATTTCCTGATCCCAGAGTGGACTCAGCCTCAGTTTGCAATCACAAGTGCTTTTGAAATACTGTCAAGTATCTCAATAATTTTGTGAACCAATAGCTGAGAAAATATTAATTACATAGAACATAAGACTGTAACATAGGCTATGGGAATCAATAAAAGTGTAGTGGCCATTAAAATGGAAGTCTCATATCTACTGCAGAAGCAGTATTTTATCTGAGGCCACCCTGCCAGTGGCCTACTTCTTGCTTGTGGTTCAGCACAGAAGGGATTCTAAAGCAGGCCCATAACTGCAAGTGGACACCTCTGCAATTTGGGTTGGAAAACTCATCAGACTGGTGGAACTTTTCTTAGAACTGCATTGTAATAAGACTTTTACTACCAAACTGTAATCCTTCTCTTCTCTCCTCCACAGGGACCAGACTTGCATCATGGTCTCTTGGCATTCATTGGCTTCATTCCCATTTACCCCCAGGCCATGACCCAAATAACCTCTTAAATGATTAATATTATTTTAGTGTCTGTTTCTTAGAGTATCGAATCAGACATAATAAAGTGATAACTTTTGAGAATTTTTTTCTAATTCATTCTTATGAAATGTGAGGAATAATTTCCCATCATTTCCACCAAAGACAACTTACATAAGTTTCCAAGAGACATATTAACCAAGCATCAAATTTAATGGGGTAAAACAACCTAGCCAGAGAAAACCAAAATGTTCCTGAATTACTTTATGAAATTCAAATGGAAGAGTACTACAAAATAAAAACAAGAAAACTGGTTATACTAAATGTTCTATCTACATCATTAAAAGATAGTCAATCCTTAAAGCATCACCTATTTT
The DNA here is from genome assembly GCF_048772815.1 of Callospermophilus lateralis. Taxonomy (NCBI): domain Eukaryota; kingdom Metazoa; phylum Chordata; class Mammalia; order Rodentia; family Sciuridae; genus Callospermophilus; species Callospermophilus lateralis. The sequence goes on along the minus strand of NW_027514663.1, from coordinate 1,939,433 downwards.
CAGATAGATAGCTGATCATGCAACTTCCAAAGACCCAATGTCTTACAAAACAACAGCAAAATGACACTAAAATTGAGTGAAGAAAATGTCAAATACTTGACAGTATTTCAAAAGCACTTGTGATTGCAAACTGAGGCTGGGTCCACTCTGGGATCAGGAAACAATGGCAAATTCTCTGTAACTGCACAAAATATTGGGAAAATTGTACATGGGTATGTCTGGTGAGCATTTTACTGAGAGATACTTTCTCTGATTCACCTTTTAGATTTAGCTGTGTGGGCACTTTGCATCTCATCCTATATCAAGGGAGGAAAGCCTTTGGCTGAAGGAGTGGGAGCTGTAGACACATAGGTGTTAGGTGGTTGTTTTGGTAAATTTATTCAAACTAAGAAGGGCGTATACTACTTCCGTTATTAATAAGTACAGTCAAATGACATAATAAGCAATTCCATGTGCCAAACATTGTATTAGGTACTTTACATGATTAATCTTTGCATCCACCTATGGACTAAGCTTTATTGGGCCCATTTTTTAGAAGAATTAACTGAGGCTTAAGGGGTTTAAGACTTGTCTAAGTCCCCACAAAACATGTACTCAAACTCTGGTGAGTCGCTACTGCTCTCCTGAGTCCTACTACCTCCCAGCAGGAGCTGGGCATGGCCCATAGGAAGACTCCCTGAAGGAAGCTGTTTTTATTTCACACATACCCTTCTACAAAGGAAATGATGCTGCTCTCACTGTCCTTAGTAGAGATTAGTAACCAACATCTGCACCCTAAAATTACAAAAATTAATCACTCAGAATAATAAAGTGTTAGCATACAAAAGAGGTTTTGAGATCATCCAGGTTAGGGTCTTTATTGAACAGATAAAACTGGTGAGCATTTTACTGAGAGACACTTTCTCTGATTCACCTTTTAGATTTATCTGTGTGGGCACTTTGCATCTCAGCATACACCAAGGGAGGAAAGCCTTTTGCTGAGGGAGTGGGAGATGTAGACAGGTAGGGGTTAGGTGGTTGTTTTGGTAAATTTAATCAAACTAAGAAAACATTCCACTCCTACACCACCCTTTGTTGCCACTAAAAAGGAACAATGAGAGATTCCATCTCCCTCTGGCCCTCAGGTGTTTCCCAGGGCCATAAAAGATAGGCTGGAGAGGCTTATCCTTTTTCTAAGTTCTGTGCTGATTCTATAAGCTAGAAGAACATGAAGGAGAAAAGGGAAACAGGGTGGGTGGAAGGGCTCTGCAGTTTCTAGGCAAAAAGGGTCATGTTCCTTGCCAACTTTTGCCCCTGTTCATATAGCACAGCTTTCTTATGGTTGACAGATAATTGAATGTATTTTTAGTTTTAAGAGAAAATCCATGACACTGCTGTCCTTTCTGAAAAAAAAAATATTTTCTATCAGGCATACTGCCATTATTAACAGTAGGTAGGTAAAGTAGCTTGGAGGGGCATGTTTTTCTCAAGCCAACATTTGATTTAATTTAGGATATTAATGGGCAATAGTAAGAACACAAATATTGTTTTCTGTTTGAATAAAGAAAATTTAGTTTTTACTTATAAGGTGTAATTGTTGTAAACTACTCCATACTTTTGTTATTCACCTGGGCCATGGGTATCATAGTAAGCAAGTCAATGAGAGTGTAAACACTGAATTGCCAATTAGTTCACTGAAAATTTGTTTTTCAAATAAATAACCCATTTTTGTCACCTCAGACTTTGAGGTCACAGAAATATACTATTTATATTTACAAAATATACTATTTTTAACCTCAAAAGCCTCAAAGTATAATTTCCCATGAAATGCTTAAGATTTTCTTTACAAATGACTAAGAATTTTCAAATTTCCTTTATAATTTTGTATTAATATGTCAATGTGTACAAACCCTCTGAAAATCCCTTTGTTCTTCAAAAGCTAACATATCATCTATGGAGTTCTGAGTCTATTACTAATTCTTCAAAGTTCTGTTTAGTTGGGTGGCTCATCCTGAGTCTGTTTAATCACTCTGAGTGCCACTTACTCATAGGGCGAGTATAAGATTAATTGTTGTTATCTCTGCTGGCATGTAATAAGCTCTTACAGTTTCCAGATTAGGACAGTCTTGTTCACCCAGAATCTAGCACCATGTTAGGGATTCAGTAAATAGTAGAAGTTCTCACTCACTCATTCTCCCTGAACCTTAGCTTTACTTGATGCTACAGAACACCTTTCTGAAAGTACCCACTCTCACTATAGGAGAACTCTCTTCATGTTCTCCTCCCATCACTTTTGGTACTCTTCAATGCTTCTTTCCCTCTGCCTTACTTCTATGCTCCTTCCTCACATTCCATCCTAGTCCGTCATCTTCTTGCCAGCACACAGTGGACGCTTGATAGTAACATGTTGAGTGAATAAATGAAATAATGTCATGCTTCAGACTTCTTGGGATATGCTTCAATAATGATATTAATCTGATTAGGTCTAAATATCCATCACTAAGTGAAGTTTCTCAACTCTGGCAACAAACCTCTATCTCCACAAGCATATCTATAGTAATATGTTCAAAATGAAACTTAAGAAGTCCAATTAAACATAGCAGATTAATCACACACAAGTATCTCCTTTCTGTCACATTCCTTAGGATAATAGCTAAGAAATTTTCTGAAGAAAAAATATACAAATTTACAAAGACAAAGATTACAGAAGAGAATACAGTAGTTAACTAAAAATTCCACCAAATGTTTGTAAGAAAGCAGATAAAGGTGAAATGTCTGAATTAGAAGTCAGTATGAACGCAGTATTTTTTTCTCATCTTTAAGGACATTATAATAATTTATGTTTTTTCTTCTTTTTAATTAGTTGTTTCCACTGAGTGCCTTTTTCCTATCTTTTCTCATTAACCATCTAAACTTTTCTAAGAATTGATTTCTAAAGGAAAGAAGAAAGGAAGAGTAGGAGGAGAAGGAGAAGGAGGAGAAGAACAACTAATTTGGCCTATTGAACCAAGGAGAGGACAGTTTATGTACTGGCAAGTCTGAAACCCAGATAAACTGACAGTATATAATTTATAATAAACTCTGAGAGACAGAACCACAGTTCATTATGTGTTATGGACTGTCAGTTTATCTCATTTCAGGCCCTGGAACCAGGCTTATGTCCCCTTAGAAAATTAGAAGCTGCTTCTCTAAGAAACTTTACATCCCCAGGGAGAATGACTTCTAACACGTTGGAGGTACCAGAAACAACAAAAATATCCACCACTGACAAGCCCTACCTATGCCCATATGGCTTCTATTCAGCTCTTTAAAGACCTGTTCCTAAATACCAACAGACAGGGATTCGTATTGTGAATATAAAGTCACACAGAGATTAATAAACAATTGAGGGAAACTTCTGAATATGATAAAATGAAAGGGAAAAAGGTATCCAGAGCAAAAAGAGCCAATTAAAATAGAAGAAAAATTGTAATTAATGTCTTTAGAAATGAGAAGATGTTATATCCATAAATAAGTATAGGATGCTATGAAAAAGAAATAAACAAAAAAATGCTTGGAATTTAAAAATAAGGTACCATAAAAATTTATCTAAGAATTTGAAGATAATATTAAAGAAATCTCTCAGAAAATAGTCCCCTCACTAGGTAGAGAGTCATGGTGGTAGGAGTAAGATAAAAGAAAAGCAACATTTAAAATACAGAATTAAATCAGAAATACCGACAACTGCCAAACAGGATTCTAAGGGGGAAATGAACAAAAAATATTATAGGAGAAAATTACCAAAGAAAAAAAATAATATCCTCCTGAGAGAAGCACTAAGAGATAGTGAGAAGTGAAACAAAATACTATTTTCCTAACAAAAAAAATTTAGTACTATTTGACTTAAAAAAAAAAAAAAAAAAAAAAAAAAAAAAGCTGGGCACGGTGGTGCACACCTGTAATCCCTACAACTGAGGAGGCCCAGACAGGAGAATCAAGAGTTCAAAGCCAGCTTCAACAACACCAAGGCTCTAAGCAACTCAGTGAGACCCTGTCTCTAAATAAAATATAAAATAGGGCTGGGGATGTGGCTCATTGGACGAGCTCTCCCGAGAGTTCAGTCCCTAGTACCCTCCCCCCAAAAGACCTTCAGTTTCCTCCCCCCAAATCTGTCCTTCATTTTGGTGTTCTCTTTCTCTGCCAATATTATTACCAATTATTTTACCAATTTGTTCTAAAACAGCCCTCCAAGTTCTGCTACTAATGGATCTTTCAAACATATCTCTCCAACCCTATTGACCTTGTCTGATCCTCACTCACCTCTCCCTGAAATAGTTCCACAGTCTTACTACTGGTGGCTCTGCCTTTGGTCTCTACCCATCCGAAACATCCTACTACAGGCATGCTTTTGAAAGTTGTTCATGCCTGTAGTAACCTCCTGAAAATACTGTTTTCCCTCTGAAACTTTGAGGCTTGATACTGGTAGAAAGGTGTCTTCCACCCCTATCTTGTTTCCAATATTATTTCCAAACAACTTCATCCCCCCTTCTTCCTTCAAAACTGCCAGATATTCTGAAGATTATTTCATCTGACCATACAAGCCCATACTGTTCCTCTTGACTGTCATTTGGGTAAGACATGACCTCACTTCACTGAAATTCTAGTACCTGGCTTACTGTCTTCCTCTTTCCACTACTTGTGCCACATTCTCAGCAATTTTAGTACCCATCTTTAAAAATAATAATTCTCTTCCTCATACTGGGGCCTCCCAAATACTTAATTTCCTCAACACTCTCTCTCTCTCTCTCTCTCTCTCTCTCTCTCTCTCTCTCTATATATATATATATATATATATATATATATATATATATATATATATATTCTACCTGGACCACCCACTGCCATGGTTATACTCTGGATACAGTCACTGCTACTCTCTACCACAAGCTCCTGCCTCTCCAGTCTCCTTCCAGTTCATCCAACCTTTGTGACATCTTAACAAACACTTTTCTATTAAAGATCTCCTCCTCTATTTCACCCCTCTTTACCCATCCTTTGTGAAACATCATGTTCCAGAACTATAATCACTCCCTGAAAACTCTTTAACTCCTTTGTTCCTCTTTCTCTCCATCCTACTGTATACTTGTCTAATCATGAATAAACCTTACTCTGGGCCTAAATCCACATAGCTAAACTCCTCTTCATAAATGGAGAAAAGCATGATAGAACAATACTAATTGGTTTTACCCTATAACCAAAAATATCAAATGGAAAGCACCATTGCCAATTGGCTCTTCTGATTTCTCTGAAAATTCTGTTTTTCTCTCTCCAAAATGCTTATTACTCTATTGCCTTTTCCTCCAACTTATAATATAACCTATTCAATTTTTCTGCAGATGATCTTGCCTTTACTTCATACCTACATCAACTTCCTATAATACTCTCAATCCAGCTACTTTTCAATCTATGAAAAATGTGCTCTCTATTAAAATAGAAGAAATTTCCTTACTTCTATATAGGCCACCATTTTTGCTATTTAAGAACTGCATTTCTCAAATCATCCTCTAATTCTCAAATCATTTCTCTAATCTCTCCTAAATCTTCAAGTCACCTTTCAACTATAGCATTACCATCAGCAGAAACACATTTAATATTACTTATCTAATACAAAACAATATGACCTTGACCTTACATTTCCTTCCAGCTCACATCCCATTTAGCTTCTCCTTTCACTATAAAACTTTTGCAAAAAGTGGCTTTAACTTGTGGGCTCTGCTTTCTTACCTCCAATTCTCTATGAAGTCTACTTCATTATAGTTTCATTCCAGTTTTTCTTCATATATATTATATAGGAAAGGAAATAAATTTGATTGTTAAGCTTGAAACTTAACCTCTTGCTCTCTGATGCATGTTCCATGATTTACTATCAATAAATGCAATATAATTTCTCTGTATCTCAGTTTCCTCAAGTATAAAATGAAAATAATGAAAGTAACTATCTCATAAGATTGTTTTGAGGATTAAATAGCACATATGAAAGCATAAGAATACCAGGACTGTTGAAATAATTCAATACATGTTCACTATTGTGTTAACAAAAAACTTCTTTCATCTTACCAAATCCAATAATGAAGGCTCTTCCTTGTCTTAGTTCTCAAGAGGCAGTCGACAGACTTCATAACTCACTTCTATTCATGGCTCCTGTGACATCACACTCTATTGGGTTTCTTCTACTCTACTGGCTGCTGATTCAGGATTTGGTGACTGTTTAACATCTAAAAATTAGAATATTCAGCCCACCCTTCTTACTATCTAAACTCTTCGTAGGTATTCTGATCAAGTTTCATGTTTTTAAATACCATCTATGTGCTGATGTTGCTCAAATTCATATCTCCAATCCTGGCTTTCTTCTGTGCATCAGATACATATATTTAACTACCATCTCCACTAGGGTATTAAGTTGGTACTGAAAACCTAACAAATCAAGAACTGAATTCTTAAAGACCTCCCTCATTCTTCATCTTAGCCCATAAATCTGCTCTATTAATCTTTCTATTTCTGTCATAATTATCATTATTTACATAGTTATCAGGCCAAATAACTAGAAGTCATATCTGATTCTTCCTCCTTCTCAATCTGATATCCAAATAATAGCAGGCCTGTTTGCTTCATCTCAAAAATATAACTCAAATACATCTCTACTTCTTATTACTGCTGCCATATTAATCCAAGTTATCATGATCTCTTTGCTAGATGATAAAAAAATCTTCTAAACATTTCCCTCCTCCATTCTCCCCTCCTCCCAATTAAGTAATTTTCTTCAGAGCATCCAATGTAATCTCAAAGAATAAACCACACGTTATCAATTCCCTGTTTAAAATCTTCAGAAGCAATTACAATTAAATCCAGGCAGAGTGGTAGTCAGCTATAATTCCAGCAACAAGGGAGGCTGAGGCAGGAGATCACAAGTTTGAGGCTAGCCTCTGCAATTTAATGACGCCCTAAGCAACTTAGTGAAACAATGTCTCAAAATAAAAAAAAAAAATAAAAAGGGCTGTGGATGTGACTTAGTAGTAAAGCACCTGAAGGTTCAATCCTACTGAAAAAAGAGAAAGAATAAAATTCAAACTACTGATATCTATTGAACTCAGGATATACACTAAAATGATTAATGACTGAATGAAAATTCTTGCTAGAATAGTTATATTTAACAGTTAATCTCAGCTGTGAAATAGAATGTTTATTATAACAACTACATGTGAAACCCTCAGAAATTCAGATGCTTCAGATACACATCTCTCTCTCTCTCTCTCTCTCTCTCTCTCTCTCTCTCTCTCTCTCACACACACACACACACACACGCACACACACACACACACACACGCACACACACACACACACACACACAGAGTTATATAAATCTAAAATTGCTTTTATAGAGAAAATGCACATATATTTTTTAACAGAAAAATATTGCTACCCTGAAAAATTCTACGTTTTCTCTATAAAGGCAAATTTACTCAAATAGAATGATTATCTGGAAGTATCACTATTTCAGGAGTTCTAAGAAATATGTTCAAGGTCACAAGGGCCAGAAACATAGCTCAGCATAGCTCAGTGAGTGTGAAGCTCTAGGTTCAATCCTTAGTACTGCATAAAAACAAACAAACAAACTAAACCTAAATCTCACCAACATTTTGACTAAACAAACCGTACTGATTGCTAACAAATTGTTCTATGCTTAGAAGTGCATTTTTCTAAAGGTGTGATTACATGAATACGCTTAAAAAATTCTGCTGTCCTTGCATTGTTCAACATACTACCTGATCACTAGAAACTTGGCTGGTGACTAATCTGGCAAAAATATGGAATATATTCTAAATATAAATCACTTTCAAATAAATAAATTTTCATTTCTTTCTCAGGCCCTAAAAAAGATAACAGGCTTTTCCTAAAAAGCATATTTAATAAAATTTAATACAAATTGTGTGCTATTTTAGTAATCATTTCAACTTTTATCCTTAAAATGTGTTTATTAATAAGATCTGTGATTTCAACCTCAGCAACATAAAACTTAACAATTAACATTTCAATATTAAAAAATAATGCAATGACAATCCTAATTTCAAAGCTAACAAAAAAGTACAATTAATGCATAAGTATTTTTACAAAATAAAGCGCAATATTACTAAGGTCTCAAGACACATCAAACTAAGATGCAGAGCATGAAACAATGTATTTAGATTTTCATTTGAAAGTCCAAACTCTTATTTCTGTAACAAAATAAACTTTTACTCAGTTATTTTTAAAATATCTAAATGGGAAAAGTATACTAAAAGCCATAAACAAAGACTGTTTTTGATTATTCTTGGTTTCTAACCCATTTAGAAAAGCATGCAGTTTAGAAATGCATATTTGGACAAATTAATCTTAATTTTATGTTCTTAAACATAAACATCAGCAAACAATATAGAGTATGAAATAATACAAGAAAAAATTTTGGTTTTATGAGGATTACAGTGTGGTTTTAATACAAGCTAAACAAAATTGTTAGATTTATCATGCAAAACAATATGCCAAGATAAATCTTAAAAGAAAAACCAAAACGTAAAAAATACCTTTCTCAGTTAATCCTTCAGACTCCATATAAAATACAAAAATTAGTATGTCAATAATCACATCAAGTACTAACTTGCTGATTGGAAGGTAAAAAATCTTTTTGATTTCAAAATTAAGTAGCTTTAGGTAAAAGCATAGTATTTTCCACATATACTATCTTTCCATTTTGCACAGAGTTCCAAGGCAAAGATTGCTTCTGGCTTTATGAATTACGAGAGATGACCTGTGTGGCTCTCTTATCACAGGTGTTTAATTCTTCTTTCCTGATAGATGGTTAGCTTCTTTGGGAGGTGGCATATGAATTGATTTCCATGGAATTGGATTACAAAAGGCTGGTTCTGGATAGGAAGTTCCACTGTAAAAACCTACAATCATTGAAAAATCAGAACAAAACAAAACAACTAAACTTCTTGAGAAAAATTACTTATTTGAAAATTCCTAGAAAATGTTAAACTGTCAAAAAAGCGAACTATCACTGACACACCAAGCTAATCTGAATACTTTTAAAAAACTAGCACTTCAAATATAGCAATGTAGTAAAAGATAATTCTGAGAAGCCAAACAATATTGTTAAAACATATACAAAAAATAATGCTGAGAACACAAATAGTATTGTTAAAATCTATGCAAATAATAATACCTGCAAAGTTTTTACTATGGAATTAATTTCAGAACCATAAAATTGAATAAAACCTTTATTTTCTTAACCCTATCTAGGAAATGAGTTATTTGTGAACTAGATTCCCCTTGTCAGAGACTAAAATTTACAGAAATAATTATTTTGCTCATACAGCTAAAGTGAATCAAGATTTTTGTTTAGAACCAGGGAATTTTGATTTACTGTTATTCAAGTTAATATGATTTCACAGAATCAGTGCAATTTTATTACTAATTAGAGAGCATCTTTTGATGAACATACTATTTAAAACTTGTAATTCCTGACAATAATAACTATGTGAAGGAAGAACATTCTGTGAATTATCTTTAAATCCTTTGGTCATTATAGGCACACAAATTCCTTTATTTCATAATTCATAAAAATGATAGGATAAAAAATAAAGACTTAAGGGATGTACAGCATGCAGACAAATATGTTGCCTATTAGAATGAAGGGAAGGGATGGGGATAGGAAAAGAAAAGAGTGAAATGAATTCAAAATAATTTTTATATAAAGTATATAAATACACCATCATGTACATCCATAAGAATGGTATGTCCCATATTTGTATAGTTATATCAAAATGAATTCTTCAGTCATGTATAACTAAAGAGAACCAATAAAATAAAAAAGAATTAAACTCATTTAGAAAGCAAAGTAATTTAATAAAATAGTTCATCGATTTAGCAATTAATATCTAGTCAAAATGTATATTCCCATCTAAAATCTTAGCTTTACTATCTAATCATTAGGTTAAAATCACTGCTTATTGACCATTTTTTAAGCAAGGAAGAAAGAGATGGAGGCAGGGTGGCAGGGAGGAAGGTGGGGATAGGAGGAGGAGGATAAGGAGGAGGAAAAGCCATCCTCAGTAGCTAAAATGGATTAATGGATATAATGAATGACCCCTATGACATATAAGAGAGGCCTAATCCTGACAGCAGGAATGTGTCTTTCAGACCCTGGCAGCCCACTTTGACTGCATAATATGTCAACTCACACTTCACCAAGATGGTCAAAACAAAGTCTGGAATATGTTCCATTGTGTGAACAAAACAGAATGGGAGTATTTTTAATAATAAATCATTTATTATTGCGAAGACAGCCGTCATCAAGGTATGAGCTTTCAACATAAAGCACAAAGAAAAACATGCAATGCCATTTATCATCAGATCAAGCCTAAAGGCCAATCGGTTCTGTTTGATCATGTGCTATCTATATCCCACCCTGTAAAAAGAATGTGCCAAAGACACTGGAAGCTCTGCCTTAGAGAAGGTTAGAAAAAGGGTAGGCAAGATGAACCATTAAAAACATCCTGAGTAAGGCTTTTTCATCCAAGAATGTAAGAGCACTACCAGGGATGCTAGCAATTGAACCCAGGGCAATATGCATGCTAAAGACATGCTCCGTGACTGAACTACAACTTCATCCCTGAGAATTTCATTTATTTCCTAATGTTAGAAATCATTGCTTAAGCTATGGTTTACAGAAACAAAAGCCAGCAGACAAGACAGATATAAACTGAGCCAGGTTATAAACATGCCAGAGAGCTGGCCACAATTCCTGTTTGCTAGATCACAGGATAGCTTCTCAGTTTCCATTCTCAGGATGAGAAGGTTCAGAGAGGAAACGATAACTTTTATCAGGAAGTTGAGGGGAAAGTAACAATTTGAGGCTTCAAATTTTAATTGGACCCTTTTACGATAATGCTCCTACAAAAAACTTGATAAGGTCCACAAAAGAAAAAAATGATGCTAATAAAAAGTCTGAATGCTATGTAACACAAATGACATTAATAAAAATCAATGTGGCACATTGAATTTATATTTTTCCCCTCTAAGTAGACAATACTTTTCAGAGATTGACCATCCTCTTCAAAAAAAAAAAAAAAAAAAAAAGAAAGAAAAGAAATCATTGCTTAAAAGTGTAAGTTTGAAGTTTTACAACTATTACTTTTATATACCATTTATGGAGAATGAATAAATTCCTACCAACATAGTATAATTTTCTAAAAGATAGTAATTTGAAAGAAAAATAAATTTTATGAGTTTCTATTTCTGTGAAAAAGAAACAAAATGTATAAAATTTGCTTCTGCAAACCATACTTATGTAAGACACATAACATAAAAACTAACTTGTAAGTTTTCCATTTGCATAACCATAGCTCTTTACAGCTGGACGAGGTTTACTTTTTGCATTTTCCAACCATTCCTTAAACTTTTTATAGGCTATTTCCTTTTTCTCTTGTAATTCAGCTTGCTGTTGTTTTTCTTTTTCCTTAAAATGACAAGACCAAAGCATTTCCAAGGATATTCTATAAGTAAACATTCCATTCAAATTCTACTGAGTCTTTTCTCCCAGTTGCTTCCTCTCTCAATGGTTTACTGGCCACAATATTGAATAATATTTCTATAATTTGAGAGTAAAATTGAACATGATCAGGGATGTGATATTAATGTGTCTTCCTCTAAACAATAAGATAAAAAAACAAGAAAAAGAAAGCAATCTGCCTTCCTTTTAAAGTAATTTATTATACAGTAATATGACTAGATAAAAGTATATTGAAAAATATTTAAAACAACTAACAACAATTTTGAATATGACTAAAAAATATATAGGCTTATTGAAATTACTCAATGTAAGGAAACCAAAAATACATATTCATTTTGAAGCTTAAAGACAGCATAATCTAAGTAAGGATATTTTCATATCTTTATGCTATGATACAGTCAATTTTCTAATCATATACTTTTTTCTAAAATACAGTTGCCACCTATGAACACCAAAAACACATATTCTAACTGGCTACTTTAATAAAAATACCTTTTCTTTCTTCTTCTTCTCACATTCTTCAGCAATTTTTTTTAACCATTCTTGATATTTTTCTTTTGCTTTTTCTTGCAAATGTTCTTTCCCTAGTTCTTTCATTGCTTTCTCCTCCATTTCTTTATTCATTTTTTGTTCTCTTTCTTTCCTTTTCTTAAATAAAAATAGAAATTTTAATTGAAATACCTGTAATCATTCTCACATAAGGAAGGATTTTTATGTGCAATAATTTTTTAAACTTCTATTATTCTTAAAATAAGTGGTGTAACAGTGGTTGGCACAATGTTGTTTATGAGAATATATAACATACTGCAATTACCTGTTCAATGTCAATAACAGGTAGTTACTGCTTGGCTGTAAGTTTCATTAGGACACTGACAAAGATCTTGCTCACCAATGTATACCTGATACTGGGATAGTGCTGAGTAAATAATAGGTGCTCCATAAATATTCTTTAAATAAATTAGTGAATAAATATTACTATCTGTTAGACTGCTGAATTCTAGTATTTTTAATGGATATTTACCCTCATGTATGTAAACATTTCCTAGATAGACAACTTGTCAATACAAATACTTCGATAAGTATTCACCAAAAGTGAGTTATAGAGTTCAAATGAATAATGCCTGCTGAAGATTGCATATAAGGACATAATTGGGCAAATCTTTAGGTATACTGTTTTATATAGATCAGAGGCTTGCAAACAAGGCTAAATGTCAAATTCAGCCCACAGGCCATCTGTATTTGTAAACAACATTTTATATAAGTATGGCCAACTCATTTCTCTTATATATTTGCATATGGTTTCTTTTATTCTACAATAGCAAAGTTGAATAGTTCAAACAGAGATTGCATGGGCAGAAAACCTGAGATGTTTAAGATCTGGCCCTTTTCAGAAAAAAAAAATTGACATAGACTATAACTCAATGCTTTTCTTCTCCTTACTCAAATGATAACTTACCAACTGTAGTTAAATTCTAAATAAATAATGGCATAGATAGTTCTCTTTATCAAAGTTTTAGAAATTAATCTGAAAGGTATAAAAGAAATATGCAATACAAATATACAAATATATATATATATATATATATATATATATATATATATATATATATATATATATATATATGTCAGTTTTCATGGAGCAAAGAAAGATGATCAAAAAAGAGAATTTCCTTCCCTGAAAGTATCTTGTAAAATACTGTAATATAAATTAACACCCAATTAACAAACATCAGTTACATACAATATATGTCCTGTTCAGTGCTGAGCAGCAAAAGCAAGTCTTGAAAATCAGGGCTTGCACCATTCATCAAGTTGGTATATTTCTTTCTTGCTGTGCAGCCATTAGCTGTGAAAAGGAATCTTTTCATAACAAAACCTCAATAGCCAATGGAACAATAATGGGTTTTAATTACTCCTCACTGGCAGAAAACCTACAAACTGAAAATGGTCTTCGAATATATCTCCCTTAATCTGTGTGATTTATGACTCTCCTGCCTAACCTCACCAACAAGAAATCATCCAGTCCCTACAATGATTTCAATGACAGAAACTAACACTTTATTTGTATCTATACCTCACACTATTCTATGTACTTTATTATACTTATGGACCATCAGTTAATTCTTACAATCGCAGTATGAGGTAGGTACTATTATTATCCTATTTACAAAGGAGGAAAGGAAGGCACAAGAGGGTGAGTAATTTGTCTAAGATCACACAGTAAGTAGTAGATCACTATAGACCACAAAGACTTTAAAATGGAAGAATGCTAAAAAGAATGTTATGCCAAAAAATTTAAACCAAAGTGATATGTCAAAACTCCTTAAAACATACTACTTCTCAAAATTAATTCAAGAAGAAATAGTATCTGGATAACCATTTATTATAAAATAATTCAAAATTTACCACAAAGTACTCTAGCTTCTGATAGCTTCATTGGTAGTTTGCAATGCACATTTAAGGAAGAAATAATACCAAATGACTACACAAATTAATTTTATGTTACAAGATAATATCAGAAACAAGGCAAAATCACTGCTCTATAGTCCCAAATATGAAATAATTAGAAATACATGTAACAAATGATGCATAATACCATCATTAAAACTACATAAAACTGATAAAAAATAAGACAAATAAATGGAAAGAAAAAGCATATTCAAAGAATTTAAATTTGATATTACTAAGAGTCATTTTCTCCAAAACGATCTACACATTTAACAAAATCCCAATAGTGCCAGGCACTATTCAAGCAGGCGTAATTAGCAAATCTCATAATCAGATGCTGAATTACATATAGAAAGGTGCAAAGAAACTAAAATAAGTTTGGAAAAGAAGACAAAAGTTGATTTATATTATCTATTTTTTAAAAAGTATAAGTTCAAGGATTATAGAGATGTAGTAACAAGTTATTACTGCTGACACAGGATATAAATCAATAGAAGAGAATAGAATTCAGAAATAGATCTGTGTGTGTGTGTGTGTGTGTGTGTGTGTGTGTGTGTGTATGGTCAATTGATTTTAAACAAAGTGCCAAGGTAATTTGATAGGGAAAGGATTATCTATTCAGTTAACAGTGGAACAATTAAATATATGTATGCAAATGAATGAATCCCAACATTTAACTCAACCAGATATTAAAATGAACTCAAAATAAACATACAGGTAAAGCTAAAGTTATAACTTCTAGAAGAAAACAATAAATAATTTATACTCTTGAACTACACAATGTTTCTTAAATAAAGACATACAAACCATAACCATAAAAGAAAAAACTGAAATATGGAATATTGTCAAAATTTAAAACTTGTGCTCTTTAAGTTGGGCACAGAGGTGCGTGTCTATAATCCCAGTGAATAGGGAGGCTGAAGCAGGAGGATCAAAAGTTCAAGGCCAGCCTCAGCAACTTAGGGAGGCCCTACATAATTTAGCAAGATTGTGTCTCAAAAAAAAAAAAAAAAGGATGGGGATATATCTAAGTGGTAAAGTCTACATGGGTTAAATCCCCAGGGAAGGAAGGATGAAAGGATGCTCTTTAAGATATATTATTGAAAAAAATAAAATGGGCCATGAGTAATGGCACACACCTGTAATCCCAATGACTCAGCAGACTGAGGCAGGAGGATCTCAATTTCAAAGTCAGCCTCAGCAACTTAGCAAGGCCCTCCTAAGCCACTTCGTAAGATCCTTTCTCAAAACAAACAAATAAAAAGTGGCTGGAGATGTGACTCAGTAGGTAAATATCCCTGGATTTTGTCCTTGGCAAAAAAGAAAATTAAATGGGAGGAAATATTTTCAATGCATTTATCTGACATTGGACTTGCGGTCTGAATATATAAAGAATTCTAGGGCTGGGGATTAGCTAATTGGTAGGTGCTAGACTAGCCTGATTGAAGCCCTCAGTTCAATCCCCAGCACCACATTAAAAAAAGAAAAGAAAAAGTGAAGAGAAATGTACAAATTCACCCAGTGTCACATATACCTATATTCCCAGCTACTTGGAAGGCTCAGACAAGAGGATCACCTGACAAGCCCAGGAATTTGAGGCCAACCAGTGTAACAAAGTGATATCACCAAGATCCCCATCTCAAAAAAAAAAAAAAGAAAGAAAAGAAAGAATAATTTCTACATGTCTTTTGATGTAGGAGAGGAGGCTTGTTGAGGACTGGACACAGAGCCTGCTAAGCATGCTCTCTGCCACTAAGTTTTACTCAACCGTGAATTCTTACAAATTCTTAGATCTTGATAAGAAGTCATATAACCCCTTCAAAAAATGGACAAAACACTTAAACCGATACAAAACAAATCCAAAAGAAGCTAACAACATATCTAGTTCAGTTGTAGAGTGCTTGCCTACCATGGTCAATAAGTATAATAAACTGAATTGTGTCCCTTTAACTCCTATGTTGAAGGCCTGTCTCCCAGTGTGAGGAAATAAAACCTTCCAAGAGTTAATCAAACTTAAATGAGGTCTTCATCCAATAAGACTGATGTCCTTTAAAGAGGAAAATACACTAAAGATATGTGTGCACAGAGAAAAACCAGAAGACAAGCCATCTGCAGGCAAGAGGCCTAAAGAGAATCCAAACCTGCAGACACCTTCATCTTGATTTCCAGTCTCTGGGACATGAGAAAATTTTCGGTTGTTTATACCACCCAAGTCTGTGGTATTTGGTTGTAGCAACCCTGAAAAACTAATACAATGAGCTTATAAAAAGATGCGAAACAGCATTAGATCTCAGGGTAATGAAAATTAAAACAATGGTATATACTATACACACACTGGAAGAACTAAAATGAAAGACTGACAATATAAGGTTTGCCAAAGATGTAAAATATTTGGAACTTTCCTAAATAGTCATGGGAACATAAATTGGTATAAGCACCTTAGAAAATACTTTGGCAATTTCTTGTAAACACATTCTTACCACATAGCCCAGCAATTCAGCTCCTAAACATTTACCCAAAACAAATGAAAACAAATGTCCACAAAAGCCTTGTATATAAATGGTCACAGAATTTTATTCATAATATCTCCTAATGGAAAACAATCCACTGACCATCAACAATTCAATGGATTAACAATTTGTGCTATTCCATTGGAGACTACTAATCAATAAAAATGAATCAACAATATATGAAATATCAGGATATATTTAAAAACAAAAGAAGTCCAATACAAAGAAGTCCAACACATTCTTTCATTCTGCTTTTAAGAAACTATAGAAAGCACAATCTTATTTACAGAATAGAAAGATAACCAGGATATTTGAAGCTGGGACTGGCTATGTGAAGGGAATGGGGGTTGGATGCAAAGGGAACTTTCCAGAGTGATGAAAATGTTCTATTATCTTGACTCTGGTGCTTATTAATTATACAGGTACATATATCTGTCAAACTCATAAACTTAAAACAGGTGTATTTTATTGCACAGCAGGCAGTCAGAATAGTCACTGTTAAAATTAGCTGAATGAATATAGAAGATAAGAGAAGCTTCTAGAGGAGAGAGCACACCATACATGGAGCACTGTTTTCATATAAACTTCAAAAAGGTGTCAACCAAAATTTTGTAATGGTCATATAGACTTATTTTGATTGTGACATTTATTCAAAGTACTCTTTTGGGGATGAAGTAAACAAACACAATCCATAGTAATTGATTTCTAAACAAACACAATCCAAGTAAGAATCAAATACTTTTATGGTTATAACACACACACACACACACACACACAGACACCTCTCTAACCTATTTCCTTCTTCTAATGCCTGGATGATGAAGGTTATGTTATCTTCAACTTACTGAAATTATTTGATACTTATAATAATATCACTTGGCATCAGATTCAACGATAGGTAAGGACAAAAACTATAATTAAAAATTTAAAACTTTGTCCTATAATTTGAGCATTTATCTATATTCATAGTTATATTTTAATAATAAAATCAATATCATTCTAAACTTACAAAATCACAATATAAAACAAAGTGATAGCAGAATAATTTTTAAATGGGGGTTGGGGGGCAGTATTAGGGATTCCACTCAAGCCCTCATGCATGGTAGATAAGCAGTTGCTCACAGAGCTACACCCTCCCGTAGACCTTTTTAAATTTCATTTTGAGTCAAGGTCTCAGAAAATTGCCCAGATTGCCCTCAACTTTGTGATTCTCCCATCTCAGCTTCTAAAGTAGTTGGAGTCAATAGGCATGTGCCACCATGCCCAGGTATTTTAAAATTTCTAATGTATCAAGCTGGGGTTGTGGCTCAGTGGCAGAGCACTTGCCTTGTACATGTGAGGCACTTGGTTCGATTCTCAGCACCATATAAAAATAAATAAACAAAATAAAGACCTTTTTAAAAAAATTTCTAATGTGTGATCCAACATAAGAATGTATTAAAATTGAAAGTAGGGATATGAAGGATAGCTCAATGGTTGCATGCTAGCCTAACATGCTTAAGGCCATGGATTCAATTAGCACCATAAATTAAAAAGTAATAATAATAATAATAATAATAACAACAACAATAAAATTGAAAGGAAGAATAGGAATATAGCTCAGTGGTAAAACCCAGCATGAGAGAAATCCTAGGTTTGATCCCCAGCACTCCAAAAAAGAAAAAGAAAAAAGAAAATTCATTCACTCATTCAATTTACAAATGCTTACTATATACAAAGAATTATAAACCTTGTAATGGATAAAACATAATATAAAAAAGAATTCTTGTTCTTAAGGATCTTAAAATTACAAGGAAAGCAAAGGGATGTACATACTATAAAAAAAGCCATTTTTTTTCTTTTTTATAAAACATACACAAAATACAAAGGACCATATGATAAAGTGCTATAAAAGTTAATATTAATTGAACAAAGATTCACAGGAAAGAATCTCTAACATGTGAACAGCCAATCTGCATGTAGGAAGTAATCTGAGTTAGATGAAAAATGGAAAATTAGAAAAGAGGATATGATGAGATTCCACCCTGATAAAATACCATATGTAAAAATTAGGAAATGAAAAATAGTAAGAAGATAAGTATTCTCAAATTTTCTCAAGAATACATACTCTTGAGGCCGGGGCAGTATAGCCAAAAGCTCAAGATTTCTAGAATATTTATTTGTACCTTAAAAATAATTTAAAAATATTCAGTGCTCTCTTAGTATATGCAAGGCCTTGGGTTTGATCATCAACACTTTGAAAAATAAAATAAAAATAAAACTTACAGTCTACTTCTTTATATACCTATGTTTGCTTTAACATAAAAATATAACATTTTCCTCTCAAAAAGTTTCCCGTAAAACTAATACTCCAAGAAGATGGGGGGCAGCTGTAATTATCTTGTGTGAGCTCCCTAAATAATTCCAGTAAAAAGAATCAGCATAGAATAAAGAGAAAACAGATGGTATACGTGACTGAAATGCTACTTTGGCTCAGGGAATAGAGTGGAGACTCTTCAAGCAGTCAGTCTAGAGTTTTCAAAATCTCAGTCAGAAGACAGTACAGGTGTGGAACATGAAAAAAATTAGACATAAGGAATGACAGTCAGATCTATTCAGCAAAGTTTAATCTGGCCAGAGACATACAGGAAGGCTTTATTCATTTAACAAATATTCCTGGGTACCTCTAATGTGTTGTAATGGATAAGCTGTTGGAGAACTGAAAAAAAGAAGCAAAATTCCTGATCTTATAAGAACTTATATCCTAGTGTGGAGAAGTAAACAATAAAGTTGAAGGAAGTAATGAGACTATTCAGAAAATAAAAGAGAAGCAGCAATTATATATAGTAAAGGAAGGGATGTTTGGAGCAACAGAATTATTATTATTATTAAGTGACTGAAGACACAGTAGAAGTAATAGAAATAAAGGAATAATAGGAAAAAGTCTATGAAGAGGAATGGGGCAAAGGTATTTTTTTTAGGTGTACACATTTGGAGTTGCCTGTTGATCTAATGGATAGAAATCCAAGACTCAAAAAATTCAAGTCTAAAGATTCAGACTCGGTGGGACTGGCATTGTAGCTCAGTGGTAGAGCATTTGCCTAGCACATGTGAGGTGCTGGGTTCCATCTTCAGCACCACATAAAAATAAATAAATACAATAAAGGTTTTGTGTCCATATACAACTAAAAAAATATTTAAAAAACTATTTAGAATTGCTGAATGCAGGCAGACACTAGTAGAGGTCAGAGGGATAGAAAAGAACAAAATTAGAGGGCATCCAGGCTCTGTAGTGCATGCATTTAATCCCAGTGACTCAAGGGGACTAAGGCAGGAGGATGGCAAGTTAGAGGCAGTCTCAGGAACTTAGTAAGACCCTGTTTCAAAACAAAATAAAAAGGGCAGAGATGTAGTTCAGTAGTAAAGCATGCCTGGGATCAATCCTTAGTACCAAAAACAAAAGAAGAGTAAAGGGCAAAGGGCAGAAGACAAGAGACTTGATAAATATTCATGAGGGTAGGGGTAAAAAACAAAAGCAAAACTCCAAAGAAGAAAGAACCTAAGAGAAATATAAGAAAAACTTAGCTAAGGACTAATTGGAAGAAAGACTTTGAAAAGAGATGTTAGAATATGTGTATGCATTTTTTTTCCTTTTTATCTGTCCATTCTTTTTCTGAACCCATTCCTTGTGCTTTTCTTCAGCAATTACCTTTCTTTTTTCACGTTCTTCCATTTTTTTTCTTTTTTCTAGCTGTTGATTTAATTCCTGTGGATTTCATTTAAACAAAAGGCAATGTTTAATGGAAGTACCCAAATCACATATTTTAAAAAAGACTAAGCTTAACCAAATTAAACAAGAATATAGTTTCCATTATAGAATATATACCACTACTGATAATAAATTAAGTAATTAGTCTACAATGAAAGAAAGCATTGGTTGAAAGTATAAGTCATTTTATAGAAATGCAAATAATTGCTTGGCAGCAAAACACTAGTTTCTTAGCTAAACTTCAGCTAAAATCCCCTCATTGAAATCAACTTTCCCACACATAAATTTTGGCACCACTGTAAGCTATTGGCAATAGCTCAAGAGAATTGCAACTTTTTTTACAGTTATAAAAAGCTTCAAAATTCTTGCTGAAGATAAACAATAGGAATTAAGTAATCCCTAAATAAAAATTTTAATTCAGAGTTACACCAAAGAAGAAATATAAAGAAGGTATTCAGTTTTCCATAGAGAAAAAAAGAATCAGAGTTTTCTTCACAGATTTTATAGCTGCTGGGATATAAAATAAAACCAAATTCATACCCCAGATTATTTAACTGCCTTGCTGTCACCAGAATCTACATGTCTGGGCATTTCCTCAGGAGAAAGAATGTGGAAGGTATGACCAAATAAAACTACAAGTTGAATGCCACCACTCTGTCACTCATCAGCTAAATTATGGCATTAGTTGAGAAAGCTGTTCAAACTAGACTTCTCTAGGACTCTACAATCATAATTACTGGTTAGTTTTCTTCCTTCCTTAGATACTAATAATCAGATACATTTATGAATCTTCCATTGGTCCCCCTTTCTCTTTCCCAGCTTTCCTTTCTTCCCAAATACTTACCTCCATGAGAAATTTTCCAACTCTCAGGTTAATTCCAGGATCTTAAATGAAGATAAAACTTTACACCATGAACATATGTTTTTGCACTTTAGAATAACTAATCAAAAGTTACTTGTTTACCATGACTTCTGATCTTAAAATTCCACTGCAAAGAAAATAGTTGCCCTATCTTGCTTAGAAAATCTTCAAACTTTGAAATACCATATCCCACAAAACAATTATCCACCTTGATAGGATTCTTCACTAACTCATAGCTGTTATTCCTTCATTACTCACTCAATACACTTTAATTGAGTGCCTGCTATTGATCTAACAAGAACTGAGTGTGTACACACACACACACACACACACACACACACACACACAGAAAGATGAAATCCTAGAAGTCTCTCATCTAATCTTTTCTCTATATACCAAAGAATAAAGAGCTACACTGTGAGTTACTGCGTATAAAAACAGGAGTTTGGAGAAAAGAACGAAAAGGGAAGACAAAGAGAAATGGTTTGAACCAGGATAGTCAGAAGTGAGCAGTTTCTTAAAATAGTGAGAGAAGATGACTTTAAAAGAAGTGAAAGATGTGGGTGGGGATAATGTTTAATTTAAAGTGTGATACTAATTTCCTTTTTAGATAGAAAGAGGTTTATTGAAGACAGTAAATTGAACACTATGATGAAGAATACAAGTCAAAAGGGATGATTTAGAGCTCTTATTAAGACTGAAGGCTGAGTTTGAAATGATCAGTACAATTCTGAGGGAGATTGATTAGAAGGTTACGACAATATACCTTATAAGGGGAAGACAAACTGGACTTGTGCCAGAAAACAAGTAAAAGGAGAAACACACAGAGTGTGTGTGGGTGTGCAGATACGCATGTGTGTATGTATGTGTATATACATGTGTATAAATATACATATAGTAAAAGGCTAGATATAAATCTGTCAACTATACATTTGAGATTCTCCAAACCAGTTCTAAATTTTCTTTTAAAGGAAAGTTTAAATGTATGATTAAGCATAATTGATTACATTTATATACTTTTTAAGAGTCTTCAGGTAACTCAAAAGGGGGAAAATTAAGATGTTGCATTACTATTTTATGAATGCCAAGTTTTAGTTAATGTTGATATAGGGGATAATAAAGAAAAGATCCAAAAGTACCTAGAAAATGCTACCACTGACCTGAATAGTACTGTATTCTTATAATGTCTATTTAAGTATTTGCCTACCCAGAATATACATCACATTTTCAGACACTACCCTCTCTTCCAAGGCTAGCTCCGCTTAGAATTTCCCATGCTGAATGGCTCCATCTGTTCACCACTGAGGCAGGCCTCCTAAAAGATACAGCAGGAGTCTTCTTTCCAAAAGCCCCTGCGTGGTCTTCTGGTACACCACTGAATTTTAACAGAATAATAGCTATTTTCCCATAGAGTAAACATTTGGTTATGGAAAACCAAACTCCAAAGAGGGTCCTAAACATGTATCATTATTTCAATACATTTTGCCTATTTTCAAATTTTTTTTTTACTATTGAAGGTAACAAAAACAAAAACAAAAAACAAACTGACAATTTTGAGTTTCACCAGCTCTATATCCTACCCTATTCCTTCCTTAAGGGCTGATAAATTAAATAGCTGAAGATTAAATGGTGAGGTTAAAAAAAAAGGAAAAAAAGTACCTGGACTAGTCACAAAATAAATAATTTTTTATAATTTTGAACAGATTACATTAAAATGTTAAGTCAAATGTTAAAAATTAGAATTAGCCAAAGACCACAGAGAACTTAGAAGAATTAAAGAATTATTTTAAATAATAAAAATGTAAATATATTTAATAACCTACAAAACCAATGTGCTAGCTTGCATAGTGTTAATGTTAATTTTCAGTGTTTACCATGTTTATCATTTCAACAATATTACAAATGTATAACATTTTTTAATAGGGTAACTATAAAGGGTTAAAACAATTTTTAACTCAATCTCACAGAGCTGTCTAAAACAAATCTAAATGTCTGTTACTGAAATCAAATTTATGAATGAAATGAGCTTTTTAATGATTCAACAATACTTTAAGTTTTCCTTTCAGTGGGGCATGGTGGCACTCGCCAGTAATCCCAGCAGCTCGAGGGGCTGAGGCAGGAGGATTACTAGTTCAAAGCAATAGCAACTTAGTGAGGCCCCCAGTAATTTAATGAGACCCTGTTTCTAAATAAACAACAAAAAAGGACTGGAGATGTGACTCAGTGGTTAAGTGCCTCTGCATGATACTGAAAAAAATTCCTTTAAATGTTAAAGGAAGAAAATAAAAAAGCAAGAATGAGTTCAAAAGCAAATACTAAGTCTGATCTAGCTATTTCTAAAATATTTCTTGATACCATGGAAAAAGCACATAAATTGGAAATCTAAAGAACTTAATACCAGTTCCAGCTCTGCCACTAACCGAAACCTTGTCAAAGTTACTTCTCTGGTCTTCATGCTTCTTAGCTTTTATAAGGATCTGAAATGAACCATTCCTTATGGTCAAAAATCTGTGCTTTTAATGACATGGTTTGTAAGCAAATTAGGGAATAGAGTAAATAAAGACAGAAAAATAAGGGAAAGCCTGACTTAGGAAATAAAGAGAAAGCCATGAAAATCCAAATAGATTGAATTGCCCATAATTATTTCTTTTATTTTTTGCAGATAAAGAATATTTTCTACCACATTAGCAGCTTTTTCCCTTGGACTCTGCTATACACAGAATTAGAGTTCTAAGCTCTGGCCTCCAATCTTTGGTTTATAGCAAAAATCATGCTGGCATAGGTCAAAAGGTAAAATGAGAAGTAAACTACATGGAGCCCAAAATTAAAAAAAATTCATAAGATTAATTAATAGTTTTTTAAAACCTCAAAACCCTAGGTTTAATTTAAAAGTCTTACTCTGTGATTACTTTTAAAAATGGCTTGTTAAGCTGGATTTGTGGCTGAGTGGTACAGTGCTTACCTAGCATATGTGAGGCACTGGATTCAATCCTCAGCACCACATAAAAATAAATAAATTAAATAAAGGTATTGTGTCCACCTACAACTAGAAAAATATTAAAAATGGCTTAAGTGAAACACTAAGTATTCTTTATGCATTAAGACATAACTGATAACAAAAAGATAATTTTCTTGGATCATGAAAAAAAATTTAGAAACAGATTCCTAAGAAATTAGAATAGATATGTCTTGTTAAAATGGATGCCGTTCAATATTATTTGAATAGTGTCCATGGAAGCAGAGTGAAGAAAAGGAATAGAAAATTCAGGAAGGGTCAACTGGAGAATCAGAAAAGTTTAAGACGTCTAAGTCAGTGGAAGCTGAGGGATCATCTGGCCCAGCCCCCTTCTTCTGTACTCAAGGCTAGCTGGAAATGGAACATACTGACTTGAGCTCAAATTACATGATAGCTGTTAGTTTATCTCATTTGCCATTTAAAACCTTATTAATTTCTTAGGTAACTTGTTTAAAGTCACAGACTGGCAAATGGCAGACCTGGAATTCCTACTTTAAACCTTCTGACTTCAAATACTGTCTTTGAGCCTAGCTTCACTCACCTTCTTTATTTGAGATGAGGATAATAATGGTGCCTTCCTCATAGGTTTGATACAAGAATTAACACATTAATATATGTGAAGTTAGCACCTATATATGTTAGCATAGCACCTGCCACATAATAGGTACTTAATAAATATTAACTGCTATGATTAATGGTATTAATATTAACCTCTATATTACACAACAGTGAGAAAGAATATTTAAAAGTGAACCCAACATTTTAGTTGATCTATTCCCCCCACCCCATATAAAACTCCAGGTTCAGTCTTAAGAAGTTACAACTGAACTCCTTCAGGAGGGCTGATTACAGCCATCAGCAAGTGGCAATGACTCTAGTCCTGCTCCCTGTCACATTTTTTTTTTCTCTTAGATGCTTCATTTTCATGGAGAAATATATAAACAGGCCTATGTGATCATACTTGCAGTATGGCAATGTACT
This sequence comes from Callospermophilus lateralis, assembly GCF_048772815.1. Lineage (NCBI taxonomy): Eukaryota > Metazoa > Chordata > Mammalia > Rodentia > Sciuridae > Callospermophilus > Callospermophilus lateralis. The sequence goes on along the minus strand of NW_027514663.1, from coordinate 1,914,302 downwards.
GGGGCAAGACATTTGAGGCAAATGTGGCAGTAACTGTGGTGGACACAACCCTTGTAGAATGGGGGTAGATGCAAAGGAACAGAATAAAAGTAATACTGCCTACTTTCTCCATTCAAATTACTTCATTTAATCCCCCCATGGACCCTATGGTGCAGAAAGTTTTCTATGTTGTACATAAGAAAACAAAAGTACAGGGGAAACAAGTGACTTGCTTGACTACACAAATGGATGAAACAGGCCTTTGCCACACCCCTCCCCCTCCCCCTCCCCACACTCTATCTCCATCTCCCATCACATTCCACATCAACCCACATACAGCTCTGCTGGACTCCTGTACCCAAGGGTAGAAAAACTGGATAACTGAAGATTCTCCATTTGAAAAAAAAAAAAAAAAAAAAAAAAGTTCAGGCAACTATTTGTCTTGATCTGGGTGTTTAAGACAATGATTTCTAATTAGATTTCATAGTTTGTAATAACGTTCCAATCATGATTTTTCTTTTAATCTCAACAATTTTTGTTTGTTCTGCCTCTGAGGAATCTGCAGGCCTCTGGGAATGTAACTGAACTTCTTTGCCTCATTGTCCCACAGGTTGGGGAGCAGCACTCAAAAACATGCAGGGCAGGCACACGACCTTGAGGGAGAAGGGCCCCCGGTAGGCTATTCGGGGTCCCTCCTACATGTTCAATGAGAAGGGCACGTGCCTGACGCCTGAGGAAGAGCGCTTCCTAGACTCAGGCGAGTATGGCAACATTACAGTGGTCAGGAAACTGCTGGAGGAGTCCAAGACCCTCAATTTCAACTGCATGGACTACATGGGACAGAATGCGCTGTAGCTGGCCGTGGGCAACGAGCACCTGGAGATCACGGAGTTGCTGCTCATGAAAGAGAACTTGGCGCGGGTGCGGGCTGCGTTGTGCTGGCCATCAGCAAGAACTATGTGCACATTGTGGAGGCCATTCTCAACCACCCGGCCTTCGCACAGTGCCAGCGCCTGACACTTAGCCCGCTGGAGCAGGAGCTGCAGGAAGACGACTTCTACGCCTATGATGAGGATGGCACACGCTTTTCTCACGACATCACGCCCATCATCCTGGCGGCCCACTGCCAGGAGTACGAAATCCTGCACATCCTGCTGTTCAAGGGCACCCGCATCAAGCGGCCCCACGACTACTTCTGCAAGTGCATCTAGTGCACCGAGAAGCAGCGGAAAGATTCCTTCAGTCACTCGCGCTCCTGCATGAATGCCTACAAAGGACTGGCAAGCGCTGCCTATTTGTCACTGTCTAGCGAAGACCCCGTCCTCACCGCACTGGAGCTAAGCAACGAATTAGCCAGACTAGCCAACAATGAGACTGAATTCAAGGTAACTCTCCCACTCTTGAGGGCAGATGACCCAGTGGGCTCTTCTACATGTGCCCAGTATCAAAATGGGTTGTCTTCTGGTCTGAGAAAGGGTGAAAGCCTCAGGCTTTTGTCATTCAGGCTCACAGAGGGAAAGGAGGGAAAAGCAGCCCACTAGGTGAAATATTAAAAAACAAACAAACACATAAATGTAAATAAAAGGTGACTTTGCACAAATCAATATGGTAAAAAACAAGGAATTTGTGGTGCTGGGGCAGATACCTCAGCCCTATCCATGGTCACTTAGGAATGTCTAGGATATCAAGGTTATTTCCTGGTCTGGTCTTAGACTTCATGATTGTTTCATCTGCATGGTTTTGATTTGTCTCATTCACATCTCTATCCCATGCTGAACTGTGCTAATCTTAGGTTCAGTCTCAGCCCAATGTTAAAAGACACAGGATCGCCTTTCTTAAACCTCACCAGCTATTGCTATTTTCTTGTCAATGGGCTGAGATGGCATCTCATGAAAAAGCAAATAAAATTGTACAGTTGCTTGTCATTCCAGTAAATGGTCTAGGGCAAAGCCCTACAATTTAGCCACCCTGAGAGCACCTTACCTATCTGGCCAAAGGATGGATACTCATTTCCAAAGTCCATTATTTAAGAGTGGTCCTGTGCTTTTACTGTCAACTGACACTCCCCTGAAAGAGAAGACTAGGACATAATGTAAGAAACTCTTTTGACATGATGTTTAATAAAAGTAACAACACTTAGTGGGCATTTACTATATGCCATGCACTAACTGCCTTACTTATTTATCTTGGTTAACAATAACCAGTATGCTGTGGGTACTACTACTATCCCCATTTTGTATGAGAGCACAGAAGTAGACAGAAAGCACACAGTAAATAAGTAATGAAACCATTGTTCTAGTCTAGGCATCCAGAGCTGATTCAGTCACTCCAGCAAACCTGTGCCAGAGGTCTTGTTCATACATTGAGCTTCTCAAAATTTTATTGGCCTTTACGTGAATGATGAAGGGATTCCTCACTCCAGGTGTGGCTGGAAGAGTAGTAACTACAATTGGGCTCATTATTTCCCCTTTTGGCTATGGAACACACAAAAAGGCATCACATGGGGGCTGGTCATCAAACTGAGAAAAGATGTCATTTGCAAGTAAAAATTTCATTATCCAAAAGTGATGCAATGCAAGAGCTATACCTTCATAGAATACAATTAGGTGACCAAGGATGTGTACCATTTCATAGCAAGGAAGGCTCTCCTGGGACATGTTGTTCATGGAGATCTCAAAGGATGGAATGAGATCAGGTCTTACTGAGCAGTAGGAGGTGGACACAGGGGGAAAGAAGTATCTGGTGGCATTTGGATGAACAAATGAAGATGAGGCCCAACAAAGCCCAGAGCAGGGAGGAGATAGATGAGGAACTCCATGTGACCAAAATACCGACTTCTTGCTGGGGCACCCAAGAGGAATGCTGAAGAGATGAAGTGGGGGGCAGATCTCAGAGGGCTCTTCATGTAAGGCTGAGCACTCTGAATGTTATTCTGTAGGAGGAAATGGAAAGCCACTAAAAGTTGATGATTCAGGTACTAAGTAGTGAAAACCAGAGTTTTGGAAATTTATTAACCTAAGATGAAATGGAGGATTTGGACTGGGACTGGGTGGGGCACTAAGACTAAAGAGAGGAGCAATTCAGGAATGCATACATAAAGCCAGAAAGAAAAGGCTTGTCCCACCAGCTAGGGATAGATAAACTAGGCCAAGAGAAGGTAGCATGGCACCACAGATTGTGAATAGATAAAACACCCTATAATTAAGCTCATTTTATTTCATCTAATTCCTTAACATTATTCATGGCCTCATCTAGAAAACATGGTGGCTATTGATGCCGAGATTACCCAAAGAAACTCCAAAGAAATATAGCTATTGTCTCTTCTTTTCTCACACCAAGGGCAATGATTTCCCAAGCAAGGCTACTGGAACTTTTCTTATTCCCCAGCCTTCAGACCAATCCTAAACAGGCTCTATAAAAGAAACAGCTAAGCCAATTACTTCAGATATTTCTGGCCAAGAAGGAAAAAAAAACAAGCAAAAAATGTGCTTTGGATTAGATTATCTGGATAATTGCACAATTCTCTACTTATCTCACATCTGGGAGCATGCCACCCTAAATAAAACAATGCTACACTAACATTTGTAAACACATCTGAGCCATTTGTTTCATTTACTAAAACCCAAAGTCTGACATATTTTAGTGTACATAATATCTAAAACTGGAAGTTTGTTGAAATAATTTTCTATAATTTCAAAAGTAAATTATGGAAATTGTGAACAATTAAGAACACTACTAACATTATGGCAAATACTTTCTATAATGCAGTCATTTACTCAGAATAAGAGCTAGCATAAATACATTTGCTGGCTGTTAACATCCACCTAGTAACGTTTGTTTGAAATAATGTCTTTCAGATTGTTGACAAATGGTGCATTATAAATTAACATAACAGTTCCTTTAGAATTTTATTACTTATTCAACTATCCTTGTTTGTTCATTCCTGACATTATAAATCTTCTTAGAGAGCAGTTTAGCAGGAAAGAAGTCAAACTGTCATGAAAGAATAAAGAACCAGTGAATGTATTATAATTGCACTCTTGATGAGTCTGTTCTGCTTTCTAGGGACTACATGTGGCTGCTTGTTCTCACATGTTATGGAGATGATCTAGTGTCATCAATTATGTAAAATACTATCAGTGTTTCATTGGAAATATGTTACACGTCATCCTCCATATCTTCTAAAATGCTCACTCTGGAGTGACATGTCCTGACTAGTACATATCATCCAGGATAAGCTTGAATTTGGGGAGTCATTTTAATTTACTACCAGAATAGAGGCTAGTCATTCACAACAAGTGCAGCCAATGTCAAGGTCTCCAGTAAATTGTGTCTGGAATCAGATGCCTACTAGAAAGCCATATTTTTTGGTGGGGAAATTGTGTAGTTGTTCAAGGATTGCATATGTCTCTCTTATATTCTTGGGTCTAGAAAGATATTAAAATTCAACTGGTCAGTGGAGTATCCCAGTGCCTTAAATATACCCAGTAAATTAGTAAGCATTCCAGAAATACGTGATGAAAGGAATGAAATAAATCCTAAAAGAATAATCATTCCAGCTGCTGAAGCAAATTATTACTTTTATCTATGGCTCAAACTTAATACATTTATGGATTTCATAGTAGTATTTGATGAACATGGTGAAATGGTAAAGTTCTAAAGAAGACTACAGCTGGTAGCCAGGGATAAAACCTTCACATTCAATGACTGAAGACTAATCATATGTTGCGTGTCTTCTTTGTCTTACCTAAAATAGGGTTTGAGAGCACTGCCCAAAACTGACATTTTGATTGATTGGTTTATCTATACACTAGGAGCCAGAGAAAGGGAAGATTGGTGTGATCTGGACTATTCAGGTTGCTTTACCCTGGTGGAATGGGCTCTCTCTGTGTAGAAGCATCTGGGTTAGCAAGAAAAAATAAAGAATATGTCTATCTCGGTTGGGTTGTAACTCCTGCCACCAAGAATATAGAGGCCTCTGTATCTTTCCTGAATTAGTCTGCTTGGTTTTCTTTGCTGATCATTCTCTTATAAAATTGCTCAAGGTACCCCTTTATTTTGTTGATATCTTCCTAAATGCATTCCTAGGCGATTTGTCTATATGTGTTGCTCATCTGTGGAAATGATGTTTCAAAATGATTAGAAGTCAGTATTTTTTCCATTTTAGAGTAGGTGACAGCAGTGCCCTAGGGGCAGGGTAGGGGATGAGGAAGAAAAGGATGGCAAGGGAATACTGCAGGGCTTAGGAAAGAAAGGAGGATGGGATGGAGGGATCCCTCTTGCTCCCTTAAATTTTGCTTCAATTTGAAAGCATCTACTGTCACCAAGTCAGAGAACTGTGGAAGCCCAACAAACAGTGCAGCTCAGTTATTTAACGTTTGCCCATTCTGAAGGCTAGAAAAGCTGCTGCTGAGGAAGATCTTCCTGTTGACACAAGAGCAGCATGGAGACTTGTGCTTCAGTCACAGCAATTTATTCTGACAGACCTCAGAGAGGAATCAAGAAAGCTAATGTTGTGACTGATTCTCCTTAAGTGTTAATGACCTTTGTGTTTTTCAATGGATAGTTAACCACGGATATTATGAAAAATAGATAATAAATTATATATTGATGTTGTGCTGTCATTTTAAGACCCATAAAAACCCTCCAGGCCTGAAATACCACAAATTAAAAATGCAAATAATGATAAATCAGGCCAATTTGCCACCTGCTATGATTTTAGTGAGATCCCATTGTGGAAGGTGAAGATGTTGAGATGGCAGTTTGTAATCTGCTTGCAAACTTATCAAGACAGAAAAGGGAAGAGCTGGAGAGAAAGAGGATTTACTTTGAATTTTGGTGCTGAGTGCTCAGAGTACACTTGAACTCTGGCCATCTGGGGCTAGGAAGACAAAAAGCTGAGTGAAGTCCCAGCCTAGGCTGGAAGCAGTCCCCAAAATTGAGTAAGTCTTATGCCCCACCCTCCAGTGTTTGTAATAGTTTCTCATATGGTTCGAATACTTTCAGGATTTTTAAATATTATAGACTAACACCCTAGGAAAATATATTTCCTTGAAGTTTGAAAGTTTGGCTGGTAGTATAAAAAATGCCTGCTTAGCATGCAGGAAATGATTTGAAAATCATTTCTTTTTCCACTGGGGAAATATTTTTCAAGCTGTGAAGGTGCAAGTGTGTGGTGTATGTGTGTATAAGAGAATCTGGCAGAAAAGCCCTCAAAGCACTCACTTATGTATCATCCCTGATACACTAAGGAATCTGACTAGGCCACTCTAGGCCTGTGCTTGAACATCTAATGATGCACAATGAGCAGAGGAGAGAATGCCCACAGAAGGCAGGTGATGAGTGGAAGGGCCTGGCCCTCACTAAGCACATGCAATGAGGTATGCTCTATTGTTGGTCTACCTGGGGCTACGGTCACAGGCCCTGTACTTGAGAAGACTGGCTTATTTCATGAAAAGGGATAAAGGTGACTCTGCCCAAGGTAGCTTTGTGTTTCTATTTCATTGCCTAAGTATCTGGAGAAGCACTTTTGATAGAGCATTCATTAATGAGTCATAACAGGAAAATTAGCTAATTAATGTGTCCTTTAGTGACAGTTTTTTGAGATCACAAATAATGCCTAAAATTCGAATGCTCTTCTAGCTTTCTGCCAAGAGTATCAGCCTCTGAAATACAGGGAGATAGTGAAAATTGTGTTAGAGGTATTCAGGTGAGATGAAGGAAGCTATTAAACTAAAACATAGGTAGAGTCAGGCTCCAGTGATCACACAGTGTAGTCATGCTTCATTTCCTGGACACAGAAGAGTGGAGAGCAAAAAGCTTGGCCCTGGAGCCAGTCAGACCTGGGTTTCATCTCCTACAAGTCATGTAATTTTGAACAACTACTTGAAGTTAATTGTCGTATTTCAAAAATGAAGGATGGGAGGGAAGGGCTATATACTTCAATCATAACTTCTTCAAAATGGATTGCTTCTTCCCCCACCCAAACATTTTCTCTTACCCTAATCTGCTCATCCCAGGGACACCATGATTTACTAAAACTTTGTGTACTTCATCCCATTTAACTTCAAGAAAGTGCTGGCACAAATGTCGTGCTCAGTAAATAAATAAGTTGGTAAATTTATGAATAATAGCCTCTGTGTGTTGGTAAGGATTAAATGAGATCAAGAATATATCTGTGAAGAGAACTAGACACATAATAAGCATTATTAATTTTTCACTAGAGAGCTCAGTGGCAATTCCTTTCCCAAAGCCCACTGAATTGTAAGCACTGCACTTTTTTTTACCATTAATACAGCTTACATTTCAGCACCTCCTCTATTCATAGGGTCTTTTTGATTTTGGCTAAGCTTCCTATCCCCTCAGCAGAGCTTTTCAGAAAAAGAAAAGACCTAGGTTGTACGTGTGAGCTCTGTGGTTAAAAATAGGCCAAAGGAGATGTTCTCCAATTGGAAAAATGCAGACCACTAAAACCAAATAAACTAAGAATGCTACTCAAATATTACTGTGAAAAGAAGTGATGTGGGCTAGAAAGATAGAAAATCAAAAGAGAGGGGGAGGAAATGGGCAGGCAGAGCTCCCGACAAATGCAAACAGAGATTTTAAAAAATATCTGTGGAAAAGATTCATCACCACACACTAAAAAAAGGGGAAAATCATTTCCTACACAAGTGAAACTATCTGTCTGAATTATCAGAGATACAGAGAAAAATGGAGATGGTTCTTCAAGAAAATTAGCCAATAAATAGTAGCACAAATTAAATAAAAAAAACACAAGGATTATTTCTCTGAAAGAGAAAAGTCACAATGCTATATAAATTAATCATAATGGGGGTAGCATTAATCAAGTATGCTGCACATATCATTGGCATGGAGGCATGCATTTTAATTAGCAATAAATTCACACTCAGATTAAATGGGGAGATACATGTCAGGATGTTGGGAGAGGGGAAGAGTCTATAGACTCACAGAGTATCAGAACCAGATGAACCCTATTTATAGAGCTGTCTGAAACCCAAGCGCTCATGCCATAAATTCTTTTTTTTTTTTTTGGTACCCAGTATTGAACCCAGGGTGCTTAACCATCAAACAATTTATTTTTTATTTAAAGACAGGGTCTCATTAAGTTTATTAAGACCTTGCTAAGTTGCAGAGGCTGGTTTTGAATTTACAATCTTCCTGCCTCAGCCTCCCCAGCCACTGGGATTACAGGCAAGAGCTATCGTGCCCAGCCATGACAGATTCATTTTAAGTCTCTAGCCTAAGCAAGTCTCTGGGTTAAGTGCTCAAATAAATAATGAAGGTAAAGTTCCCACCATCAAGGAGCTCATTGTCTAATGGAAGAAACAGACATTCTTCATACAACCACAAAAATAAACACAGCATTACGAATTATACACTATAAACCATAAAACTATAAACTCTATAGTTTTCAGAGAGTTGAGTCAATGATGCAGATGTGTGTGTGTGTGTGTATGTGTGCATGTGCATGCACGTGTGTGTGTGTGTGTGTGTGTGTGTGTGTGTGTGTGTGTTTACATGCACATATTTGAAGATTTTCAAAGAAGGCAATGTTTTACTGAAACCCAAGGGCATAAAAGAATAAAACAGACGTCAAGGAATGGAAAAGAGGGTTCTGGGCATAGAAAAGTTACATGAAATAACACACTGCTGAGAGGAAAAAGGAGGCTCATTCAGAAAATTGCAGGTTACATGGTATGGATTCATTGCAGGGAATAAAAGGAAAATTAAGCAGGTGATAGGGATGCTGACCAGGACCTCAGACAGGGCTTTACCTTTAGTGACCATGTAAAAAGCTGGACTTCATTGTAAGGTGAATCTGGAGAGCCATTGGAAGCTTTCAGCAGGTGAAAAAGTGACTCACATCTACAGTTTGAAAGATCCAATCTGCCTACTGTAGAAAATGGATTAGAGAGGAAAAGAAAGGAAGAAGTTAAAGATTGCTGAGGAAGATGAGATCATCCCTGAACGATGGTGAATGGCATGAGTTTCCAGAAGGACTAGCACATCTCAATCAGTGGGTGAATCATCACAGATGGACCCACAGCACAGTTAGAGGATGTGATTGCCTCCTAGACATCTTTGTTGTTATGAGCTTCCCAAGGCCCTGCTTCTCTCATCTCTGGTATCTATTGGGGCTACACAGGGGTGCACCAGGCAGTGGAGAAACACAGGAAAAGGAAACAGAATATACCAGGGCTTTAACTTCTCCTCTAATTCAGAAGCCCAATGGAATAGGAAGAGGGCAAGAGAGTAAGGTAGATCCCAATCTGCCACCCTGACCTTTGAAGGAAAAAGATGTTGACTTCCAGACTTGGCCAAATTATTCTCTGCAAAGCATTGGCAGCACAGAGATATTGGAAGGTGGAATCAAAAGTGATAATCCCAGTATTGAAAGGATCCCACTGATTTTTAATCTTTGCACTGCATGTTCCAGACTCTGAATACATCTTTGTCCCATTTTAATTTTTCATTCAAGTGAGAGAAATTGTTGAGTCATATCTATAATTTGTGTTAAACTGGAGTTCATTTTAGAATAAATATAAGCATGGAGTAGACCTTTTCTTCCACCTCCTTTCCCCTTGAGGTTTTTGGTGTTGTGACAGACTAAAAGGAGACAGAATATGGGCAAGGCTTTCTGAGCACCCAAAATCCCAGTTTAGTCAGGGTGGGTGTATTGTTTTTCTAGTGCTACCATAACAAACTATTAAAAATTTGGTGATGTAACACAAGAGAACTTTATTGTATTACAGTATTTAAGGTGAGACATTAGCAGGGCCATGCTGTCGCCAAAGGTTCTCAGGGAGAAGCCTTCCTTTCCTCTTCCTAGTTTCTGGCAGTTGCCACTAATATTATCTCATCAACACATCCCTCCAGTCTGTGCCTCTGTCAGCATGTGGTGGTTTTCCTGGATATTTCTATGTCTCTTCTCATAAGGGTGGCAGTCATTTTGGACTAAGGGGCCACCCTACTCTAGTAGGAATCCATCATAACTAATTATACCTGTAACTACCCCATTATCAAATAAGATCACCTTCAGAATTTCTACTAAGGATAGGCCTTAGAGTATGGGACACTATTGAGCAATACACTGGGAGAAGTACCAGGTTCACATGAATTAGAGAAGGCTGAGACCAGGAAACAAGGCAAATCTTCAAAGGAAAGGAAGAGAAAAAGTCATAAATCAGTTATTCTGGATAACCAAAGTCAGTCCTACACTAGGAGGTCAGTCTGAAAGAAAAGGGTAAGGCTGCTGGTACCACTCATTGACAGAGACACAAGCACAGCCAAGGATGCTATACTACAACTCCATACAAGTGAGTGGGGGTGGGAGTGCTGGGGGAAAGAGGCAGGGTGGATAAAAGGTGGGAAGGTAGGGACAGAAGCAATGGAAGGAAACTTGGTATTGAGGGCATTGGTCCTTTCAAGTATGAGGAAGGCATTTTCTTTTTTTCTAAATATTTTTTTATTTGTTGATAGACCATTGTTTTATTTATTTATATGTGGTGCTGAGAATTGAACCCAGTGCTTCACATGTGCTAGGCAAGCGCTCTACCACTGAGCTAGCCCCAGCCTGAGGAAGGCATTTTCAAGTGTTGGATTTTGGGGTAATAAAAATAAAATACTACTAATTCTAGAATTTTTAGAAAATATAAAATGTCAGAGGGGACAAAGAAGTGAGCACTAATTCCAGCACCTAAGAATATTACATGTTTCAGATTGTTCTGCCTAGAGTTTCTCATATCCCAGGTGCAAAATTTGAATCATTACTATGAATCAGATGATGGAATATTACCACAATATTTTTGTTACCCTTCATAATTTCTCTCCATTCCCATTCTCTCATACTAAAAGAGTCAAACATTGCAATGTATTTATATGTTTAAGAATGTTGATATGTATCATTCATTCAAGGAACATATCTGATGCCTCTACAGTACTCTCAAATTCTAGATACTGTGAATACCTCAAGATCATTAAAAACCACATCATCTCTGCCCTCTTGAAGTTTATATTTTATTGCAGATTACAGAAAAATAACTGTTGATTGGGTATGTATGTGTGTTTATAAATTAGATACAAGGGTATTATGGCATAAAAAGTTGTTCTTTTTATTCTCTGTCACCCAGTGCCTTTTCCCCTGTTGTCTCTATGTTGCTGTGGGTAAAAATGGTTCATTTCTTCTATCTACCATCTAGTCTTTCATCCTCTGTACAGTCTTAAACTTATTCCTTCCCACAGGGATAGCATATATTGCTTCTAAATTCTTCTTGTCCCTACATTGCTTCTAACTTCTTATTACCACAAATGACGCTGCAAAGCCATCACTGTACCCTCTTACAATCTCATTAAGGTACTCCAGATTCAGGAAGGAACATCCATGTTTAACTTCACCAAATACACTGCTGCCAAGAAGGCCTGCCCTGGTTACACTCTCTTGGGGCTGCAGTTTACCACATGATGCCAGCACTGAGTATTATTCTGCTTTCCATTGTCTGCCAGTTTGAGCAATGTGAAGTCACTTGATTTACATTTCTCTAATCATTAATGAAGCAGAGTACTTCCTAGACTCTTTAGTCATGTGAATTTCTCCTTACCATGAATTGCCTCTTCCCATCTTTCCTTCACTCACTTTAAAAAAATTCTTTATTTGTTCTTTTTAGTTATACATGATTGTAGAATGTATTTTGACACATCATACATGCATGGAGTATAATTTTCTATTTTTGTGGTTGTACATGATGTGGAGTTACGTTGGTCATGTATTCGTATATGAACATATGAAAGATATGTTCTATTCATTTTACCATCTTTCCCATTCCTACCCCCACTCTCCCTGTCTAATCTGGTGAACCTCCCCCCTCTCACCCCCTCACCCCCACCTATTGTGAGACAATATTAACATATGAGAGAAAACATATGGACTTTGGCTTTTTGGAATTGGCTTATTTCATTTAGCATGATAGTTTCCAGTTCCATCCATTTACTGGTAAAAATCATAATTTCATTCTTCTTTATGAGTGAGTAATATGTGTATATCTACCACATTTTCTTTAACCATTTATCTGTTGAAAAGCACCTAAGTTGGTTCCATAGCTTGCTTATTGTGAATTGAGCTGCTATAAACATTGGTATAGCTACATCATTATACTTTGCTGATTTTACGTTCTTCGATATAAACCTAAGAGTGGGTCATCCATCAACAAGTGAATTCACTTTCTTCTCAGCAGCACATGGATCCTTCTCTAAAATAGATCATATATTATGCCACAAAGCAACTCTTAGCAAATACAAAAAAAGTAGAGATACTACCCTACATTCTATCATATCATAATGAAATGAAATTAGAAATCAAAGATAAATAAAAAAATAAAAGCTACCCCAACACCTGGAGACTAAATAATATGTTATTAAAAGAACAATGTGGTGCAGTGGACATTAAGGAGGATATTAAAAAAAATTCTTAGAGGTAAATCAGAACATTGATACAACATACCAAAATCTCTGGGACACTATGAAGGCAGTACTAAGAGGAAAGTTCATTGCATGGAGTTCATTTCTTAAGAGAAGAAAAAGAAAAAGTCAACAAATAAATGATCTAACATTACATCTCAAAGTCCTAGAAAAATGGAACAAATCAAAACCAAAAGCAGTATAAGACAGGAAATAATTAAAATCAAAGCTGAAATCAATGAAATAGAAACAATTTAAAAAATCGACAAAACAAATTTTGGTTCTTTGAAAAAATAAATAAAATTGATAAATGCTTAGCCATGTTAATGAAGAGAAGAAGAGAGAAAACTCAGTTTACTGACATCCATGGTGAAAAAGGAAATATCATAACGGACACTACAGAAATACTGAAGGTAATTATAAATTATTTTGAAAATTTGCACTCCAATAAAATAGAAAATATCAAAGGCATCAACAAATTTCTAGAGTCATATTACTTGCCTAAACTAAATCAGGAGGAGATATACAAGTTACAAAATTCAGTTTCAAGGATTGAAATACAAGATGCCATCAGAAGCCTATCAACCAAGAAAAGCCCAAGACCTGATGGATACACAGCTGAATTCTATAAGACTTTCAAATACTCCTCAAATTATTTCATAAAATAAAAAAGAGGGAACACTTTCAAACTCATTCTATGAGGCCAATATCATCCGGATTCCAAAGTCACACAAAGACACATCAAAGAAAGAAAACTTCAGAACAATATTTCTAATGAACATAGATGCAAATCTTCTCAATAAAATTCTGGCAAATAGAATACAAAAACATATCAAAGAGATCGTGCTCCACAATCAAGTAGGATTCATCCCAGGGATGCAAGGTTGGTTCTACATATGGAAATCAATAAATGTAATTCATCACATCAATAGACTTAAAGATAAGAATCATATGATCATCTCAATAGATGCAGAAAAAGCATTCAACAAAATACAGAACAGCTTTATGTTCAAAACCCTAGAAAAACTAGGGATAAGAGGAACATATCTCAACATTGTAAAGCCCCAGGCCAACATCATTCTAAATGGAAAAAAATTGAAGGCATTCCATCTAAAAACTGTAACAAGACAGGGATGCCCACTTTCACCACTTCTATTCAACATAGTTCTTGAAACTCTGGCCAGAGTAATTAGACAAAAGAAATTAAAGGGTTATGTATAGCGAAAGAAGAATTTAAATTAGCACTATTTGCTGACCATACGATTCTATACATAGATGACCCAAAAAGCTCCACCAGAAAACTTCTAGTACTAGTAAATGAATTCAGCAAAGTAGCAGGATATAAAATCAACACCCATAAATCAAAGACATTTCTGTAATCAGTGACAGATCCTCTAGAAGAGAACTAGGAAAACTACCCCATTTACAATAGCCTCAAAAAAATTAAATACTTGGGAATCAATGAAGGAGGTGAAAAACCTCTACAATGAAAAATACAGAAAGCTAAAGAAAGAAATTAAAGACCTTAAAAGATGGAAAGGTCTACCTTATTCTTGGATAGGCAGAATAAATAAATTGTCAGAATTAATATTGTCAAAATGACCATACTACCAAAAGTACTATACAGATTTAATGCAATTCGAATCAAAATCTTAATGATATTCCTCATAGGAATAGAAAAAGCTGCTACACCAATGGTACAGAGTAGAGGACACAGAGATGAACCCACATAAACACTGTTATCTCATATTAGACAAACATATATTGGAGAAAAGATAGCCTATTCAACAAATGGTGCTGGGAAAACTGGATATCCATATGTAGCAAAATGAAGTTAAACTCCTATTTCACCAACTCAACTCAAAGTGGATCGAGGACCTAGGAATTAGACCAGGGACCCTATGCCTAATAGAAGAAAAAAAAGGCCCAAATCTTTATCATGTCAAATTAGGCCCTGACTTTTTTAACAAGACTCCTATAGTGCAAGAAATAAAATCAAGAATCAATAAATGGGATAAATCCAAACTAAAAAGCTGCTTCTCAGCAAAAGAAACAATCAGTGAGTTTAATAGAGAGCCTACAGAATGGGAGCAAATTTTTTCCAACACACATCAGAAAGAACACTAGTATCTAGGATATATAAAGAACTCAAAAATCTTAACATCAAAAAAAACCCCAAATAATCCAATTAATAAATGGCCAATGAACTGAACAGACAATTCTCAGAAGATGATATATAATCAATTAACAAATATATGAAAAAATGTTCAACATCTCTAGTAGTTAGAGAAATGCAAATCAAAAATACTCTAAGATGTTAACTCCCTCCAGTCAGAATGACAGCTATTAAGAGTATAAACAACAATAAGTGTTGGCAAGGATGTGGGAAAAAAAGGCACACTCATATATTACTGGTAGGACTATAAATCGGTGCCATCAATATTGAAAGCAAAATGGATATTCCTTGGAAAACTGGGAATGGAACCACCATTTGACCCTGCTATCCCACTCCTCAGTTTATATCTAAAGGACATAAAAATAGCCTACTACAGAGACACAGCCACATCAATGTTTATTGCAGCACAATTTACAATAGATTAATTGTGGAACCAATCTAGATGCCCTTCAGTAGATGAATGGATAAAGAAAATATGGCATATATACACAATAGAATATTATTCAACATTAAAAGACAATAAAATCATGGCATTTGCAGGTTAATGGATGGAGTTGGAGAATATCATGCTAAGTGAAGTAAGCCAATCCCCAAAAAAATAAAGGCTGAATGTTCTCTCTGATTAGTGGATGCAGATTTATGATGGGGGTGGGGCATGAGAATAATGCAGGAACATTGGACTGAGCAAAGGGGAGGGTGAGAAGGGATTATGGAGGTAGGAAAATGATGGAGTGAGATGGACATCATTACCCTAGGTACACATATGATTGCATGAATTGTGTGTCCCTACATCATGTACAGAATTGAAATGTTGTGCTCCATTTGTGTACAATGAATTGAAATGCATTCTGCTGTCATGCTCAACTAAGTATAACAAATGAAAAAAATATTAAAAAATAAATAACATTTAAAATAAATAAATAAATAAACAAACCTAGGTGTGGGATAACTGAATCAAATGGTGTTTCCAAGTTTTCTGAGGAATCTCTATACTGCTTTCCAGAGTGGTTGCACCAATTTGCAGTCCCACCAGCAATATACGAGTGTAGTTTTTTTTCCTCATATTCTCACCAACATTTATTATTACTTAAATTCTTGATAATTTCCATTCTGACAGAAATGAGATGAAACCTCAGTGTAATTTTAATTTGCATTTCTAATTGATAATTAAATCTAATTGCTAGTGGTGTTGAACAGTTTTTCAAATATTTGTTAACCAATCATTTATCTTCTTCTAAGAAGTGTCTGTCCAGTTCCTTTGCCCATTTATTAATTGGGTTATTTGGGTTTTATTGTTAAGTTTTTGAGTTTTTTATATATGCTGGAGATTAATGCTGTATCTGAGCTGCATGTGGCAAAGATTTTCTACCATTCTATAAGCTCTCTTTTCACATTCTTTATTGTTTCCTTTGCTATAAAGGAGATTTTTAGTTTGATACCATCCCATTTATTGATTCCTGATTTGACTTCTTATGACTTTTTATGCTTAGGTTCAATGGAGAATGGGAAGTATGACTGAACAAGAATATGATCTAATAGTAATAGTAAGGCCTGTCTAAATTCTTTGTGGCCTCTTCTGTGTACCATTCCTTCCCTTGAATATAAGGGATGACTCCTCTAGCATGAGGGTCTGTGATTTAATTTTAAGGGGTGGGTTAGAAGTCTTGTTAAAAAATTTGGTTCCTAAGCCAACATGATGGAGATTTGAGCCTACTGTTTCTTCTAGGAGGAGCAGGATCTCTGGTCTAATGCCGAGGTCCTTGATCCACTTTGAGTTTAGTTTTGTGCAGGGCCCTTTATCACTCTTCAACGTTATTTCTGTCTTGCAGTATTTTTTTTTCTTGGAAATATAGGGGATTGAACTGAGGGGTGCTCCACTGAGCTACCTCACCAGTTCTTTTTATTTTGACACAGGGTTTCACTAAGTGGCCTAGGCTGACCTTGAACTTGAGATCCTCCTACTCAGCCCATGGGGTAACTGGGATTACAGATATACACCATCACACCCAGCTTGTCTTGGGGTATTCAAATTTTTCTTGCAAGAGTTCCTTACATATTCTACATAATATTTCCTGGCCTATTTCAGACATTGCAAATATCTTCTTATAGTCTGTCACTTATCTGTTTTGGAGTAAAAAGAGTGTCATGTCTTCTTAACCTATCACAAGGGTCACAGCTGACATTCCTGTAACATAAGACAGGTAAATAAAAGAAAAGCATGACAAATTTATTTAACAGAGTTTCACAAGTCATAGGAATCTTACTAAATGTAGACTCAAAGACCTGGGAGAACCATTCTATTTTTATGCTTAGGTTCATTGGAGAATGGAAAGTATGACTGAACAAGAATAATATCTAATAGTAATAGTAAGGTCTTTCTAGATTCTCTGTGACCTCTTTTGTGTACCATTCCTTCCCCTTAATATAAGGTAGGACCCCTCTGACATGAGGGTCTATGACATAATTTTAGGGGGTGGGTTAGGGCAGGAAATTACTTGATGGCCAGCTCTCACACAGAGAGAGGGGAAGGTATGATGTCGTTCTTGCCTCTGAGGTCCTCCCAATCTCTTTTACTTCAAAGTCTTTTGGGATAGTGTCTTTTTAGCCCTAACTTCTGATAAACATCTTGCATCATTTCTTGAACAGAAACCCTTATCTTTTTGTAATGTTTGTTTTTTTTAAAAAAAGTTTTAGTTGTATATGAACAGAATGCCTTTATTTTATTTATTTATTTTTATGTGGTGCTGAGGATCAAACCCAGTGCCTCACAGGTGCTAGGCAAGCTCAGCTCTGGAAGCCCTTAGTTTTGAAATTTTTTATGTGTTTAGTTTTGCTGAAACATTCTTCCCCACCCAAAGTCATAAAGACATATATTTTTTCCTTTCTTTTCTTTTCATAGATTTACCAGTCATTTAAGTCTTTAGTCAAATTGGAATTTCCTTTTGTTTACAGAGCAAGTTTTTACAAGGTTTTCTGTTCCACATAGTTTCCCAGCATCATCTATTAAATAATCCAAATTTTCTCCACTCATCTGCAAAGTCGCCTTCATTAAAGACCAATTCCCAAATGCACAAGTTTCTGTTTCTGGGATTTCTATTCCATTCCAGTATTCAGTATAAGTATTACTCCTACAGTTTCATTTCTAGATTCTTTTATAACCTTAACCAAGTAGGAAGAATCAGGGCTTTTTTTTCCTTCTGTGAATAGATTTGTTTGTCTTTTACAATTATGGCAAGACAATATAGACAATTTGGAATCCTACTTTTCTCACTGAATATTTGAACTTTGGCATTTCCCCTGTGTTATGTAAACACTTGATAAATACCAGTTCTTGTCAAATTTTTACATTGTAATCAATAAAACTTTGTGGTAACTTCCTACCCTAGGACATTTCTGTCTCAGGCTAGGGTGAGGGTGGGCCCTAGGTGCTAAAGCAGAGACAAATCTATTCGGGGAAGGATATTCTTTAAGAGGATCAGGGAAGGGAACTTAGTTAAGAAGAATGAAGGGGGATACCAATAAAAGGGACTACTAATTTGCCAATCAAAGCACAGATATCTTTAATTCACAAATAATTTTTAATATTTTTATTTGTGATTTATATTTATATGTAATAGTAGGTTTCATTGTGATATATTTGTTATGGTTTAGATATTATGTGTCCCCAAAAGCTCATGTGTGAGACAATGCAAAAAAGTTTAGAGGTGAAATGATTGGGTTATGAGAGCCTTAACATAATCAGTACACTAATCCCCTGATAGGGATTTACTTGGTGCTAACTTTTGGCAGGTAGGGTGTGGCTGCAAGAGGTGAGTCATTAGGGATATGCTTTTGTGGTATATATTTTGTCTCTGGTGAGCAAGAGCTGTTTCCTGATTTCCATGTCCTGAGCTGCTTTCCTCCACAATACTCTTCTTCTATGATGTTCTGCCTCACCTTGAGCCCCTAGAAGTGGAGCCAACTTTCTTTGGAATGAGACTTCTGAAATCATGAGCTCCAAAATAAACTGTTCCTCCTCTAACGTTGTTCTTGTCAGGTCTTTTGATCACAGCAGTGACAAAGCTAAATAAAACAATATTCCTACCTGTACATGGCAAAATTTGGTCTATTTTATTTCCCAGTACCTCCCCTTCACTTTCACAACTCTCTTCCCCTAGTCCCCATGTTCTACTCTGTTGGTCTCCATTCTATTTTTATGCAATCATTTTTTCCCCTTTTCCCTCTAACTTTCATATATGGGAAAAAATATGACCCTTGACTTTCTGAGTCAGGCTTATTTCACTTATCACATTCTCAGTTCCATCCATTTTTCTGCAAATTATATGATTGTATTCTTCATAATTGAGCAAAACTCCATTGTGTATTTTTCTTTATCCATATTTTTTATCCACTTATTTCTTGATGGATACTGTTTTAGCTAGTTTCTTTGTGGCTGTGATCAAAATACCTGACAAGAATAATTTTAATGTGGAAAAGTTTAGTTTGGAGCTCACAGTTTCAGAGATCTCAGTCCATAGACAGATGGTTCCATTTCTTTGGGCATGAGGTAAGACAGAACATCATGGCACAAGTGTGTGGCAAAGGAAAGCAATTGGAAATATGTCACCCAAGAAGGAGAGAGAGAGAAAGGGAGAAAGATCATGTGAGCTCTGTTCAACAAGGACAACATACAACACCCAAAGGCATGCACCCAAGGAGCCACCTCCCCTAGTCACACCCTACCATTCTACAGTTACCAACAAGTGTCTCCCTATTAGGGGATTAATACACCGATGAAGTTAAACCTTTTGTAATCCAATCATTTCATCTCTAAACTTTCTTGTACTGTCTCATACACAAGCATTTGGGGGACACCTAATATCTAAACCATCTTGATTTGTTCCATAAATTGGCTATTGTGAACTGTGCTGCTATAAACATGAATATGCATATATCACTATAGGATGTTGGCTTACTTCTTCTAGATAAATACTAAGGAGTGGTATAACTGGGATACGGAACCTCCATTCTAATGTCTATGGTGGTTGTACAATCTCAACAGTGTATAATAATTTCTTTTTTCCACTTCCTTGGCAGCATTTATTAATATTTGTATTCTTAATGATTACCATTCTAATTGGAGAGGATAAAATTTCAGTGCAGTTTTGATTTACGTTTCCTTGATTGCTAAAGATGTTGAACATGTTTTCATATATTTGTTGGCCATTTACATTTCCTCCTTCCAGAGATGTCTCTTTAGTTCATTTGCCCATTTATTGATAAGGTTGTCTTAATTTATTTTTTTGGTGGTAAGTTTTTCAAGCTCTTTATTTATTCAGGATATTAATCCTCTGTCAGAAGAGTAGCTGGCAAATATTTTCTCCCTTTCTGTAGGTTCTTCCTTCACCCTGTTTTCTTTGCTGTGGAGAAGCTTTTTAATTTGATGCCATTACATTTGTTAACTCTTCATTTTATTTCTTGAGTTGGAGGAGTCTTATTGAGAAATACAATGCCTAAAACTGTTGAAATGTTGACCTGATAATTTTCTTCTAATACACTCAGTGTTTCTGGTCTAATTCCGATGTCTTTGAGTTGATTTTTGTTATGTGTGAGATATGGGAATCTAGTTTCATTCTTCATATGGATGTCCAGTTTTTCCCAGCAAAACTTGTTAAAAAGAAAAAGCTGTCTTTTCTCCAGCATATTTTTTTTGGCACAATGTCAAGAATCAGAAGACTTTATATATGTGGGTTCGTATACATCCTCTATCCTAATTAATCATGGTCTACATTTTGTTTTTATGCCAAGATCACGTTGTTTTTTTCACTGTAGCTCTGTAGTATAATTACGGAATCACATATATGAGGTTATGAGGGGAAAGCGGGGGGGGGGGGAGGGAGAGAACTGAACAACAACAGATGAGGTAGAGAGGGAAGATGGGAGGGGAGGGGAGGGGGGATAGTAGGGGATAGGAAAGGCAGCAGAATACAACAGTCACTAATATGGCATTATGTAAACATTGTGAATGTGTAACTGATGTGATTCGGCAATTTGTATTTGGGGTAAAAATGGAAGTTCATAACTCACTTGAATCAAATGTATGAAAAATGAAAAAAATAAAATAAAACAAAATAAAATAAAATAAAAAAGAAAATTCTGTATTGTGATGCCTCCAGCTATTTTTGCTCAGGATTGCTTTGACTATTTGATCATTTAATCTTCTATATAAATTTTAGGATTAGTTTATCCAATTCTGTGAATGTCACTGGTGCTTTGATAGGTATTAAGTTGAATCTGTTTATCAGCTTTGATAATATGGCCATTTTAATAATATTAATTCTGCCTATCTAAGAACATGGGAGGTCTTTCAATCTAATAT
The DNA here is from genome assembly GCF_048772815.1 of Callospermophilus lateralis. Lineage (NCBI taxonomy): Eukaryota > Metazoa > Chordata > Mammalia > Rodentia > Sciuridae > Callospermophilus > Callospermophilus lateralis. Next base: position 1,893,315 of record NW_027514663.1, on the reverse strand, counting down.
TTTCTCAATTTCTTTCTTTAGTGTTCTATAATTTTCATTGTTATTATTTTTAAATCTTAAATTTTAAAAATATTTTTTAAAATTTAAAAATTTTTTTAGTTGTAGATGAACACAATACCTTTTTTATTTATTTTTATGTAGTGTTGAGGATTGAACCCAGCACCTAACACATGCTAGGTAATCATTCTACCACTGAACTACAACCACAGCCCAATTATATAAAAAAAAATCAAAAAACATCTTTATTAGATTTATTTTCAGGTATTTTTTAGGGGGGACTATTATGAATAAAATTATTTTCATTATTTTTAGGAAATTTTTTTTCATCCACAAATATTAAACAGGAAGTCAAAATCATTATTCAGTTCATTTTTAACATTTTTTTCAGGCTTTAGATTATTTTAGTGTTTGATATTTGTGCAGTACCAGTAATAAGTCATAGTTCTTTTCTTTGCCGATCAGCCCATGAGTTATAAGAAGCTCTTGAATGCCACTGCAGCCTCTAGATCCAAGGTATAGTACTATTTAATGCCAATCAAGAAAAGTGAGATAACTGCAAGTAACTTAAAAGTGAAAAAAATCTCCATCACTCAGATGTAACAAGCCAGAAATCTCTCCTGAGATTGATGAACTAAGTGTATCTCTCTTTACCATTTACAAACTATGTGATTGATATATACCATAGATGTCACAGATTAAAACACAGTGTAGCAATAAATAACTCTGAAATAAAGTCTTCTAATATTCTGGCACAGACTTTCTTTCAAAATATGCACTGCCTGAGCAACAGAAGGTCATAGACTTTTCTATCAGCACCAAACAAAATGTATCAGGTGGTGTGGTACCATATACACTCTTTTCTTGACCCCTAAAGGCCAAGAATTGTAGATGAGTAGGGGTACATGTTCAGGTAACAGTTGAGGCCATGTTGTATAAGATATAGAAAATCAAGAAAATTTAGATTGTAAATATTACTAAAATTACTGGAATATAATAATTATTAAAGCTAAATTTTTCTAAGTACTATCAGTTCTCAAATAGAAATGGGCTACCCAAATTCTTGGTAGCATGATCATTTTTCATATTATTGTGATTTCTCCATCTCTCATACCTATATCATGGAATTAATAATAATAGCCTGCTTTTCTTGACTTCACATAAAGATTGCTAGTTATTGATTGACATAAGCTTTAAAAATTCAGAAGGGACACATTGAAATGCTAAGCACTTCATCTATTTTCTCTTCCCCCTGCCCCTCCTCATATATTCATAATTCATATTCTCTCTCTCTCTCTCTCTCTCTCTCTCTCTCTCTCTCTCTCTCTCCCCTCCTCCTTTCTCTCTCCCTCTCTATTTCCAGTATCATTACTCAGAATGCAATTGCTTGGAGGTCAGTGTTCATGTTTTAATTCTTAGGAGCAGTAGCCTGCAGCTGCCAACATTCTGCATGATGTGAATTAATGTTCTTTACTGTTGAGTTAACAGCTTCTCCTACACACACATTCTTTGAAAACAGTACTTTGAGCCCTTTTCCATCTCACTTAGGACTGCTGGACAAAAAGTCTTTCTGATGACAATTTCTCTTCTCTGGTAATTATTTTGTTTATACTCTAAAGAATCTACCCAGTATTTTCCCAAAGGACATCAGAAACTTCATATTTTATGCACTTAAACATATTTTAACATAAACATGGAAATTGAGCTTTAAAAAGTTGGCAAGAAGAGGAAAAAATATTTAAATTAGGCTGAGAAAAAATCAGGAGTCAGAATTTATTCCTCTAAATAGATTCTCCTCTAAGATTGCAAATTTAGAAATCAGAGATTAAGCATAGTGTTTGGATCTGTTTTTAACCCAAATATTTTATTCAAATATTTGAGGAGCAATTGCATGTTGGTCCTATTAAGGAGATTACTTGAGGAAAGCAAATAGCTTGCAGCCTTATGATCAGACTCTCCTCAGGGCATGGCATATGTCTCAAGTTATTTAGCATCAGAAAGGAAGATCCTTTGGGACAATACTAGGATATGTCCTTGAAGTTTCCAAAAGCAGAGAAATGGAATAAAAAGACCTTGAGTCAGGAGATCCAGGCTCTGCCATGAACTTCTGTGTGAGGTTGGCTGAATCATTTCACTGCTCTGCAGCACATCTTCCTCATTCATAAAGCCAAGTGCATGGATTAAATAATCCCTTAACTCCTTACTTCTTTCGCCCTTTCTTCAACTCCAGCAGAACATTTCCATAACAACATCTAAATTGAAATTTAGAAACAGATTCTCATTACTGTTTTACAGATGAGGAAACAGAATAAGAATGGTTAGAATAGTATTAGCAAGGTAGTCTTACCTCTGCATGCCTAACCTTGTGCTAGGTCCTAGGAATACCAAGTACGAATGAACTCCAGACCCCAACCCCAAAGAAAGGGACAGACTGGACTGTAACAAGACCATCACTATAGGGTAACATGAGCAAACTGCTAGGAGAAAAGAAAAGAGTGCAACAAGCTACGTGGCAATATGAGAGAAGCCTTCTCAGAAGAGATAATAGTTTGAAGTGATTCTTGAAGGATGAAAAGTGGCATCCTTCTGTTTGATGAATGAGAGAGAGAGAAAGAAAGGCATAAAGGTAGAAGAATGAGTATGTACAAAGGCATGAATAGGCTTAGTAATTATGGAGGATAGGTGCTGCTGAAGGGAAGTTGTGTTACAGGAAGGAGCTTGATGTTAATAATGTGTGATAATAAAAGGCCCAAATTTGCTCTTGTAGCTTTTGAATCAAGGGAGTGGTGTTTTAGCATCTGGATAGCAAAAGGAACTCTTGTTAGTAAGTGGCCCAATTAGTAGGCTAGTACAAATGTCTGGACAATAAATGGTGAGAATTTGACATAATAGTGTGAGTATGATGTTTAGATGTCAAACAAAAAAAAGATAATTTGGATAAGAATACATACATCTTGGCAAGTAACTGTCAGAGATACCATAAACCCAGAATTTCTAGCTCCAGAGGCTGAGTATATAGGGACTCTTTCCTTAAACAGGAAACAGAAGATCTGGTTTTGGTGTTAGATGGAATATCCATTTGTTTTGCTTGGAGCATGCAGGACTTACAAGTGTAGATGAGCATTTTCCAGTTGAATACACAAGTTTGATCTTTAAAATACAGTCTGGAGGGGATGGTTTTGTGGCTCAGTGGTAGAGTGCTCGCCTAGCATGCAGGAGGCACTGGGTTCAATCCTCAACATCACATAAATGTAAAATAAAGATATTTGTCCACGTAAAGCTTAAGAATAAATATTTTAAAAATAGTTTTAAAATATACAGTCTGGATTTGGAGGTAAAAGCCTAGGAATAAGCACATAAGTGACCACTAACACTGTGGAAATAAATTAAATCATGTCAAAGCCTCAGTCTCTGAGTTTACACAATAGTTATAAGAACTACTTCCAAGTGTTATTCAGTCTTTCATTAAATAAATCAGTTCAAAGCAAAAATATGAAATCTAATTTTCCTAATTAGATTAAAACTTATTTAAAAGCAATCCTTACTCATTTTTCACCTCTGCCTTCTCTAGGACTTTTAGAAAGTCACTGCAAACATCTAAGCATAACATAATGGCTGTTAGCAGCCAGCTTTGGTTTCAAGATCATAGTTTTGAGCCAAGTTATATTGCTTTATTGCACCCATGTCAATTTCCTTCTAGCCACATACCAACATTTACTTGCTCCTCAGCTTGTGATATGCCCTCAGTTTGGCTATCTCCACCTCTCACACTGGGTAAGTGAATCTTTAGGATTCAGCAATGGCTTTATTTCTTCCAGGGCAACTTCCCGGACACAGACATGGCTGAGAACCTGTCTTTGATACTGACGTCTGAAAGAACGGAGCCAAGCTGTGTCCCTTTTATCAGTCAGTAATTGCCACACTAATACTATGTAACAAACCACCTCAAAACTCAGTTGTCTACGAAATTAACATTTATTTTTATAATTGAAATTCTAGTGTTAGTAAAGGAGGCTGTATTAAGTCTTATTGTGGAGCCCAGTAGATAGTGGATATCTAACTAGGACACATTCTCCTGGCAGCAGTCAGCTCTCAAGGGGACAACAGAAAATCCATGATGTTTCTTAGGCCAAGAACCCACACACCGTCATTTCCACCCACATTTCATTTGCCTAAGCAAGTCTTATGACCAAAGCCAACATCAATGTAGATCCTTCTCATGCAGACAGAGAGGAAGGAGGGAAAAATTTGCCAAACAATTATCTAGCCTATACTACTGCTCATTTCAATGGTAACTCTATCTTACTAGTTGTTCAAGCACAAAACCTCTGATTCATCCTTGTTTCTTTCTTTCTTTTTTTTTATACTTCATATACTTCATATATTTTTTTTATACTTCATCAACAAATCCTCTTTACTCTTTAAAAGACATTTAGAATGGTACACTCCTCATCTCCTTGATTATTTACTTTTCACTTCTCAGATACAAGCCACCATCTTCTCTCCTCTGGATAATTGCAACAGCCCTAGAATTGGTCCTTCTGGTCTAGTCTTGCCTCTATAATTTACTCCATCCCAGCAGCGAGAGTGATCCTCTCTCAGAACATAAATCGGATCATGTAAGCTTCACTTCCTGAAACTTCTAATGACACTCCCATCTAACCAGAGGAAAAACTACAGTCCTGACAAGTACCTATTAGGGTGTGCGCCATCTGCTCCCTGCTGTTCTCCTGGCTTCATCTCTTCCTTTTCCCTCTGGCCCTCTTTGCCCCAGTCACCAGCCCCCCAGCTATTTCTAACGAACTCCTAAAGTTCTCCCTCTTCTCCCTTTACATTCTTCTCCCTTTGTGACTGTGACACTGCCTAGAACATCTCATAAATCTGTTTACTACCTTCCTTACCTCCTTCAACTCTTTATTCAAAATCCCCTAGAGGACCAGGTGCCAGTGGTGCAGGCCTGTAATTCCAGTGGTTCCAGAGGCTGAGGCAGGAGGATTGAGAGTTCAGAAATTTAATGAAGCCATAATGAACTCAGTAAGACCCTGGCTCTAAATAAAATATAAAATGGGCTAGGAATGTGGCTTAGTGGTTAATAATCTCTGGGTTCAATCCCTGGTACAATAAAAGTCCCCCCAGGGAGTTCTTGTTTCACCATCTATATAAAATAGTGATCCCCTCTCTACAATCCCTACTCCCCTATAAAATAAAAAGTACCAAAGAGTAGAGGCTATATGTTTTGCTTATCACTGTACCTCTAAAATGGAACAGCTCCTGGCACAAAATGGTTACTTAATGACCACATGCTGCCTGAATGACTAGCACTCACCACATGATATTAAAGAGATCCGCTTGTGCAATAACTTCATGGGCGAGCAGTAATGCCATCTTACTCCTCCTTTTGTTTCCAATGCAAGGCACAATTTCTGGCACACAGGAGACTCAGTAAGCCCATGTTGAATAGAGCAGAACGTCTCCATATGGGTGACTCCTAGAAGTCACTCAAACCATTGAGCTAACAGACTCGTTCCTAGTTTCTGCAATTTAGCAATTGGGTTTATTTGGAAGGAAATGTCTTCCTAATAAATAAATGTGAGGCTGGATATAGAGGGACTCAAGTCTAAATTGCAAAGAGGAGAGCTCACCATGCCACTTCATAACTGGACTCTCATTGTCTACCTTGCCCTCAAGTCTGCCACATCCATGAGAGCAAAACTATGCCTGCCTCACTATCCATTGCACTGTCAGGACTCCAGCATAGTATTTATCCCATAAATGATTAAATGAATGAATTTATACATGAGGTCTACCATGAGCCAATCCATGCACTGATGTGGCTGAGCTGTGTGCTTTGTGGATGAAAAATTTGGAAGGATCCAGGATGAAGAAATCTTCTACTTTAGCACCACTATGAAACTAGATTGTATGCTTTAGCCCAGTAGAGCAAACTGACCCCCCAAATGTGCCAGTTAAAAGCCAGTGCATCACGAACAACAGTCACCATGCTGCCCCCTGACAGACTGAAGTAACATAAGTAATGCTGTCTCATCCTACCATGCTGTTTCTCTGTGTGCCTGAGAATTGCGCTCCATGATTCCCCAAGTCACATCAGGAGGGACCTCAGCAATCCCTCTACTTACCCCCATCTATTTCCATAATTTTTCACCACCACTGATGGAACTGGAAGACTCATTGCAGAATAGAAGTAACTAACACTCTGATAAGAGTCATGAGACCAAAGAGGGTACAGGGGAGTGGACAGATGGACATTTTTCTCAGAGGTTTAAAGCCTTGGGAACAATAGGATGGGCCTATTTATTAGGGACAGCTTCTATCCCATGTCTTTCTGATCATAAACATACCTACTGGTAACCTAAGAGTATGAAGGTTAATCTCAGATCCCTGGATTCAGCTGGCCTCCCCTCGCTAACCATCTCTTAGGTATATCAAAAAAAGGGATTGCCTTACTTAAATTCAGTACCTTTGTCTCATAACAATAGTCCCTCATCTTTCTCTTTCTTTTCATGAGGAAGGACCTTTAACACCCCTATCACACCCTGGCCTGCAGAGTCATATTCAGGTCATGAGGTAGGGCAGTTGATATTTTTATCAAATAAGTACTTACCAATGTTAAAATTATGGGTTTGGAGTCAGTCATACCTGAGTTCAGATCTCAGCTGCTACTGAAGTCTCCAGGCTTTAGTTCCCCTGTCTACACAGAAGAAACATGATAAAAATTAGTTCCTAGGTTTCCTGTGAGAATTTAATGAGCTAAATATGTAAAACAATCAGCTCAAGGCTTTGTACATAGTAAACAATAAATAATAACTAATAGTAGCAACAATAGTACTATTCATATCTTTTAATGTTGTCTCTTAGCCTGTTTTATGTTCCTATAATAGAATATCACAGATTGGATAACTTATAAAGAAATTTATTTCTCATGGTTCTCTTCAGAACCATGAAGATTGGGAAGTCCAGTGTCAAAGTGTCAGCATCTGGTGAGGGCCTTCTGATTGCGTTATCCCATGGTGGTAGGTAGAAGGGCAAGAGAGTGCCAGAGAGTAAGGAAAGACTGAATTTGGTTTTATAACAAGCCCACCCATGCCATAACTAACCCACTCCCCCAATAATGACATTAATCCATTCATGAGTGCAGAGATCTCATAACCTCATCACCTCCTATTAGACCCCATCTCCCAACGCTAGGGATTGGGGATTAAATGTCCAAGACATAAACTTTGGAGGAAACATTCAAACCATAGTTTCTCACTGTGAGAAGTGCAGAGACCAATAAATCATACTTAGGCCAACCCAGGTGGAGGCAGGCCTGAAAAAAGGTGGAGTTGCTTCTATTTAAGTGAACCACAGGACTGCTGGAGGTTCCTCTTTCAACTTACATGTCCTGGCATATTTCCTAAGTCACAGTTTAGAGAAGTCACTCTGCCATTGGTCACATACCTATGTTGGATAGAGTGAGATATGTGTGGTAACAGCATGGGGCAAAGCTTCCATAGGTAGACCTGCTTCCCAGTTTGGGTTCACTGTGGTTCTAGCAGGAAGAGCAGAAAGCTTAGAGGTTCTTCTGGAAGTTCCATAAGAGACACAAGCAGCATCTTTAATCCGGATAAGTATGTACAGAGTGTACACAAATTACTCTTCAGATACATAGCATATTGATGTTCACTTAATTCTGAGAAATTATGTAAAATATTGAATACTGTGCATATGACCATGCTCTGGTTAAAGTCAGCTAAGCCATACATGCATGAATATTCTCTCTTCATGGAACCTTTGCACTGGGAGCTCCCTTTTTCTGGAATATCTATTCTCTGCTACCTCTTCTTTCACTTGCCTCAGCCCCACTAACATCTACTCATTTCAGGTGTCAGTTCACACTCTGCCTTCTCTTTGAAGCCTCTGATATCTGTACCTAAGCTAGTGTGTCCCCACCCTGTCTTTCTCCCCAAGGCACTTATATCAACCTGTGGCTCTCATCTGGTTACTTCTATCCTCTTCAGGAAGACCCTGAGGTCATCAAGGGTGAGGACTGTCTTTTATCTAGATCTGTATCCCCAGAGCCCAGCACTGTGGGTGCTAAATCAGTAGACATTATACCTGAGTTGCTAATGAAATACCTGAGATGCTTCCTTAAAAGACAGCCTATGTTCTTAGGCAAGCTTCTGAATCCAACAGAAGGGACTTGTTAAAAAATCAACAAGGAGAACAATCCATTACTTCTGGGAATTCACAAATATCATTTTGAAGTGCTAAGAGCTGCTCACAATGTCAGTAGCTGCCAATTAAGTAAACCAAAAACCAGGTGGGAAACTGAAGTGTCTACAGAGGCACTGTCAACTCTGCTTGGTAGAAGAAGGTGGTACACAGTGCCCTGCATATTCAGTGCTCAGTATCTGGGTGCTGCTCCTGCATTGTGAGTTAGCAGAACTCTGCCCCAATCTCCATACTCTAATCTTCTGTCCAACTGTTTCTACCTTTTACCTAAGGACTCACACAGAGTAAACTTTGGGAGTGAATCCAATAAGAGGATTTGTCAGCTGTATTAGAAAAGGCACTCAAATTGACAACTAGCCATCTTGCTAACCTGAAAGTCCAGATCGCTGTAATATTGGCCAGTTGTCACTTATTGTGTTAAGAAATTTATTTAGATTATCTTTTTTCAGTTTTCTCTTTGCAACAAATTACAAAGTAGACATTCTTATCATCCCTGTTATGTAGACTTAACTAGAAAATACTGAGATGAAATTTTGTACTCAAAAATATACATGCCGCATGCAGCAGAGCTGAGATTAGAACCCGAACACTAACTATCCAGCAATCCTTCTCATGAAAAAAACTAATCAGTAAAAATTCCAAAATCACCAATCTCTCTCTCTCTCTCTCTCTCTCTCTCTCTCTCTCTCTCTCACACACACACACACACACACACACACACACAGAGAGAGAGAGAGAGAGAGACACACACACACACACACACACACACTACTCTTTCCCAGATCTTGAAACCCTGATGCACAGAGATGCATTTGGAAAATGCAGGGACTACATTTAGGGTGAACAAAAGAAGACTTCCCGCAGAGAGCATATCAACTCAGGATGACAGTGAGTAAGCAATGGCAGAGCCTCTATGGGGGCAATGATTCCAGTTATAATTAATAAGAATTCAGTCATATTTGTTAAATATTAGCATTCAGAGTTTTCTCATCAACAAAACAAGTGAGGGGATGTGCAGAAGGGAGTGTGCTAGGGTAGGATGCAGCACTGAAGTCCTGTGAGCTAAAAGTTACTGTGTGTGACCTGTGTGTCCAGCACTGTGCTTCCTGCTTTATTTGCCTCACTTCACAAATCCTTAAAACATCACATAACTAAGCTTCTCCATGTAATTGCCATAGGAAGCCACTGTGTCCCAGATCACTCTTGGAACCTGTATTGGATTCTCCAGAAGATTCCTCCTTTCTCATACTCCACCCTAATACCTGCCTTTTTCTTCATTCCCAGATACCCTCTCACCTCATCCACTAGAAGTCATAGTCCCTCCTCACAAAGGACCCTTGTCATTGACTCCTTCCCTGAGAGATACTCCACCTTGTTACTCTTTCTAAAGATTGGCTACCCCTAATGACATAGTCTCCCCTGAAGTCCTCATAACTGGGGCTGGTTTTGTTCCCACAGTCTTCATAGCACTGGGCCTGGCAATGGGATGGGCATCCCCTTGCTATTCCTTGACTCTCCATACCTTTCTCCATCTTTCCTCCCTAAGAGCATCCATCTTTGAGCCATATTTCATTAGAGTACATCTGCCACTTCCCTTTTTGGTACAGTCTGCAATAATGGGTCACTCCCAATCATTCCCCATAATTTCAGTTCCATCTGTTTAAATTCTTGGCATTTTAACATACACATAGATTGTTCTTCCAACACCCTGAGACAGTTGGATTCATCTCTTCATATTCCACACTTCTGTTGGTCATCAGCAGCTTACTTGAGCCTACACGTGTTCTGATCAATGAATGTAAATCCTCCATCATCTAAGCATCACCAATCACACTCTCAGAATAGCAGCTCCAATGTTTCCATCTTCCTTGACTACACCAATTCTGTCAGTCTCTTATCTCCTCCAGTACCCCAAACTCACATAATGCTTCTTTCATTTTTTAACTTCCCCTCAAAGTTCTTCATGCCAGTTTCAGTTCCATGACTGTAATCATAAGCACTCCTTCATATACTGTTCAACTTCTCAGCCCCTCTCTTGATTTGTATACAAAAAACAACCCTGGTAAAATCTTTTTCTATTCCATGCTGGCACCCAAGAAAATGAATGTGGTAGGAAAATAAATCACCACATTGACTGACTTCATTTAAATTGAGGACCATCATTCTCAAATGGGCTCTTATTTTTCTCCATATTCATATCCTAACTGACCAATCTTTGCATTTTTATGTTCTCCTAAACCTATATCAGACCTCCTCTCCTTGAACTTCTACTACAACCTTCTTTATTTCCAATCTCAACTAATCCTTTTTAGTCCTATTTCACTGAAAGAAATTAAGGCAATAGGAAGATAATATCTGTAATCTTCCTCATTCATGAATTAACCCTACTAGCTTCCTCACCTACAAATTGACTTTCCCTCCTGTTACTACAAATAAACCATATGTGATTCTATATAAATTTATTCTTCTATTTATACACTACATTCAATGCTCTAAATTGCTAAGCCTACTGGATTAATATAATGATCTACTAATATCATAGGCAATGATTAGCATAATTATCTACTGAAAAATTTCCATCAGCATAAAAAATATTCTCTCATCAGGAGGAGGAAGGAAAAAAGGAAGGGGAAATGGAGGATGAAAGAAGAAGTGAGAAAAGAAAGGAAAGAAAAGCTTCTCTTGACCCTACTTCTCACATCAGCTACTAATTCATTTCTCTTTGCAATAAAATTTCTCACCAGGGCTGTCTAAACTATTGGCTCTAATACTTCTTTAATTTTCTGGTGATGCCCCTTATTCTCCCAGTAGTACCCCAGTCAAGGTAACCAGTGACCTCCAATTTTAGTCAATTCTCACTTTTCTCATTTAGGGTTAATGGCCTTATCTGCTCTATAAGACACTTGTGACTGTTTAGTAACACACTAAAATGTTTAGAACATATTTATTATTAATTATTGTCATAACAACCATTTATTAAACTTAACCTTAATGTCAAAAGCAGAAACATCTCCAAGGTTTTACAGCATACACACATCTACTGACTTACCTCCTTTTATATTTCACTTGAAGCTTTCCATACACATTCCTTTCAAATAACTATATTCCTTAAGGGAGTGGTGGGGGAATGTATTTGAAGCCCACACTCTTTTAAAATCTAATTTCTAAGGTCTCCATTGAGAAATGAGTGTTAATTATTCTGTATTGTGTGGGTGTCTCTACAGCATCCTTCTGAGAAAATCATTTCACTTTTGACTTGACTCATCAGTGTAATGAGCTTCTCTCCCTCTTTTGTTTTAAGTTTGTCAATAGCTATTACAAAATTGTAGAGTTGGAATTTTTTAACCAAAATCAAGCAAACTAATCATTTCCTTAAATTGATGCTGTCAAAACCATAGCCTCAGCACCAAAAGTTCAAGATATCAATTTACCTTGTTGGATGGTTTCAGCTTGTCCTTTGTATTAGGACTAGAAATGCATCTCAGTAATAAATAAGCTTGTGAAATTTAAGAACACAAAAAAAAGGAAAAGAAATTCTAGGCTACTAAGAACCAAAGAATTTCAGCTAATATCTGTTGAACAGAAAACCAGAAATAAAGGGTGAGTAGTTTTAAAACCGTTTAATGTGTTGACTACATAAAAAGTATGAAACTAATAAGTTTGAGTTGAAAGATAACAAAAAACAGGGATGAGGGGTGACTCAGTGGTAGAGCACTTGCCTAGCGTGTGCAAGGCCCTGAGTTCAATCCTCAGCACCACATATAAATAAATAAAATAAAAAGATCCATTGACAACTAAAAAATATTAAAAATTGAAAGAAAACAAAAAACATTCTTTGACAACATTTTCTTCTTTAAAACAATACTTCATAAGTCAAAAAAATGTGAAATAATCATTCTGAGCATTTTATCAGTCATATCAATAAATGTGTCTAAACTATGTGTTCATAGAAGGTCAACAATCGATATTTTCAGAAAATATGTTTGTTCATATGGAAAAATCTCAAGAAACCAACAAAGCACCAATAAGTGAATTTAGCAAAGTCATAGGACATAAGGAAAACAAACAAAAGTTAATCATATTACTATTTAATGAACAATATAAAAGAAAAAAGTAAATTTTAGTAGTTGAAAAATTAAATACTCAAATACAAATCTTACAAACATATGTAAAACCCATATGTTTGAGACCACAAAACATCAGTGAAAGAAATCAAAGAACACCTAAGTAAATGGAGATAAATATCATGTTAATGGTTTGAAAGACTCAACAAAGAAGTCAATTTTCCCACAAATGATTTATATATTCAATAAAATTCCATTAAAAATCTCAGAGTGGGCTGCGGATGTGGCGCAAGCGGTAGCACGCTCGCCTGGCATGTGTGTGGCCTGGGTTCGATCCTCAGCACCACATACAAACAAAGATGTTGTGTCCGCTGAGAACTAAAAAATAAATATTAAAAAGATTCTCTCTCACTCTCACTCTCACTCTCTCTTTAAAAAAAATCTCAGGGTAAGTTATTTTACATATGAATAATCTTATTTTAAAAAATTTATATAAAAATGGAAGGAATGAAAAAAAGTCAGAGCAATTTTAAAACATAGAGCATAGTTGGAGGACTAAAAGTATTTACTTTTGATAATTGACAGAAAGCAACAAAAATAAAGACACTGGGTATTAGTGAAGGTAGGAAAAGATAGGGTATAGGAACAGAATAGAGAGACTGAAATAAACACATATTAATATAGTCAGTAATTTTGGACAATTGTGTCAAAGCAATTCAATGGAAAGAGGATAATTTTTCAACAAATGAGACTAGAACAAGTGAAAATCTATGTGCACATATTATATAAAAATTAACACAAATGGGTCATGGCTAAATATGTAAACGAACCTATGAAAGTTCTAGAGAAAAATTTTCTTTGTTAAGGAAATATTTCTTAGTTGTGACATCAAAAGCATAATCATAGAAAAAAAACATGATAAAATAGACTTCATCAAAATTAAAAACATCTGCTTTTTGAAAGTTACTGTTAAGAGAATAAGTCACAAAGAGAAAAGAGTTGAAAACTTACATAATTCTTATATAAATATATAATTATATCCATAATATAAAAAGAACTCTCAAAACTCAACAATCAGAAAATTAACAATTCAAGTTTTTTAAAAGGACAAAGAATTTGAACAGATCTTTCCTCAAAGAAGATACAGAGGTGGTAACGATGCACAGAAAAAGATGCCCAACATCACTACCCATTAGTGAATGCAAATTAAAACCACAATGAAATACCATGACACAGAAAATAATTTGGCAATAGCTAATGCTGGCAAGACTATGGAATAGGGCTGGGGATGTGGCTCAAGCAGTAGCACGCTCGCCTTGCATATGTGTGGCCCAGGTTCCATCCTCAGCACCACATACAAAACAAAGATGTTGTGTCTGCCAATAACTAAAAAATAAATATTAAAAATTCTCTCTCTCTTTCTCCCCCTCACTGTCTCTTTAAAAAAAAAAAACAAACAAACTATGCAGTAGCGGGAGTTCTCATAATTTGATGGTGGTAATGTAAAATAGTATATCTATTCCAGAAACAAACTTGTAGTTTCTTACAAAGTTAAACATGCACTTACCATATACTCAACAATCCCACTCCTATATAGCTTTTCTAAAAATAAGAATTTATTTTCACACAAAAACTTATATGTGAATATTTATAGCAGCCTTCTTCTTAATTGCCAAGAACTGGAAACAACCAATCAATCAGTGAATGAATATATAAATTGTGATAGAAACAAATAGTGGATGTTAAACAGAGAAAAAAATAAGTTTTTTTTCTTTATACATGTACTTTGGATATTAATGATCATCATATTTCACCATCATTTATAACCCCATGCACACTCCCTTTCCCTCCAACCCCTCTGCCCTATCTAGAGTTTGCCTATTTCTCTCATGCTCCCTCTCCCTATCCCTCTATGAATCAGCCTCCTTATATCAAAGAAAACATTCAGCACTTGGTTTTGGGGGATTAGCCAACTTCACTTAGCATTATCTTCTCTAACTCCATCCACACCTTCAAAAGCCATGATTTTATTGTCTTTTATTGCTGAGTAATATCCATTGTGTATATATGCTACATTATTTTAATCCATTCATCTATTTAAGGGTATCTAGGTTGGATCCATAATCTAGCTATTGTGAATTGTGCCACTATAAACATTGATGTGGCTGTGTTCCTAGAGTATGCTGTTTTTAAGTCTTTTGGTTATAGACCGAGGAGAGGGATAACTGGGTCAAACGGTGGTTCCTTTCCCAATTTTCCAAAAAATCTCCATATTGGCTGCACTAATTTGCAGTCCCAGAAGCAACGTATGAGTGTGCCCTTTTCCCCACATCTTTGACAACACTCATTATCATTTGTATGCATAATAGCTGCCATTCTGACTGGAGTGAAATGAAATCTTAGAGTGGTTTTGATTTGCATTTCTCTAGTTGCTAGTGATGATGAACATTTCTTTCATATATTTGTTGATTAATTGTATATCCTCTTCTGAGAAATGTCTGTTCATGTCCTTGGCCCATTTATTCATTGGATTATTTGGGTGTTTTTTTTTGGGGGGGGGGGGTGTTTACCTTTTTGAGTTCTTTATGTACCCTAGAATTTAGTGCTTTATCTGATGTATGAGGGGTAAAGATTTTATTAGAAACTTGGTCCCTAGGGTGGTAATAACTTTAAAAAGTGAGGCCTAGTAGAAGGTCCTTAGGTAATTTGGGGGCATACCCTTACTACCACGCTTGGAACTGAGTCTAACACATGATCCAAACCATAGCATTCCTCAACTCCCCATTATCTTTCCTTGATTTTGTTTTCTGGAAATTGGATCCAGGAATATGCTACCACTGAGCTATATCTCCATCCCTGTTTTATTTTTCATTTTCATACAAAGTTTCACTAAGTTTCCAGGTTATAAGAGAAAGATTGACATCAAGGCTAGATTTAAGAATTGTTTGTCTAGAATAACTGAAACTGTGGGGGAAAGAAAATAAGATGAAGACTCAATTCAAAATTTTTGTTAAATTTGAAATATGCCTATTAGACATTTGAGTGAAGATATAAAGTCAACAGTCAGATATATGAATCTTTAGTTCAGGGGAGAAGGTTGCATTAAAGATATAAATTTCAGATTTATCAGTATATGTACATTACTGAAAGCCATGACACTAGATAAGATCACTAAAGCAATGAGTGTCAATAGATAAAAGGAGACTTTAGAGAACTGGACACATCTTTGGGGTATTCCCAAATTAAGACATAAGGAGAATGAGTATAAATCAACAAAGAGTGAAAATAAAAGTAGTAATTCAGGAAAAATAAACACAAAAATATATGTTATACTTGAAGCCAAGTAACTGTATTTCAAGTAAGAGGAAGTGATCAGCTATTTCAAAGCACTTGATATGTAAAATGAGGACTGAGAACCAACTGTTGAATTTAGGAACATGAAAATCCTTTATGACATTACCGAGAAGAGTCAAAGTAAATTCTGTGGGTAGGAAAGCCTTATTAAATGGAACAATAAAGAGTACAAAAAGGGCAATTGAAGACAATAAATGTAGAAAACTCTATTGAAGAATTTTGGTGTAGAATGGAACAGAAAATTGGAGTAGCAATTGGAGGAGGAAGTGGGGTCAGGATAAATTTCTATTTAAGAAAAGAAAAATAACCACATGTTTGTGTGCTGAGCAAGTAGGGAGAGGAGAAGTTAACAGCACAGGAGAGAACAAGGAAGATTGTAGGAGCATCATCCTTGAGTAGGCATAAGAGGATGATTTCCAGAATGCAAGTGGAGGAGTTGATCTTAGAAAGGGGCAGAGGCAGTTCATCCAAAGTAAAAAGAGGGAAAACAGAATACATGGACACAGATGTGTGTGGGTACATATATGTGATGGTGTGAGCATGGGGAGCTTCCCTGCTGATAACTTCTATTTTCTTAATAAATAGAAAACAAGGTCCTCATCCACGAGTTAGGAAGAAGTAGAGATTGTTGAAGGTGTAGGGGGGAAAGGTATGAAATGCTTGCTTAAGAGTAAAAGAGTAAATTGCCAGGAGCTCTAAGGACTACTTGAGGTTAGAGACAGTTAACAGGAAGATGCATCAGGGCAGTTGTCTCTTCTCAGACACATTTACTGTACAGAGGCAGGACCAGAGTGGTAGACAATTAGACTCAACTAAGACCAGGCTTTTATCCAGTGAAGGCTAAAATAAAGTGAAGCCCAGAAAAGTTGATGATGTGTGCAGAGGTTATCATATAATTAACATTGAAATATAACCTTTTTAAGGAGGAGAACAGTAACCTAAAGAGGGGAGTATAAATCAGGGTAAAAGATAATGGTCAATTGCTTGTAGGTCTGGTGAAATTAAAAGATTACTAATTGGGGTCCCAGAAACAGTGAGCTGGATATATAGGGAGGCGGTGATTGGAAAGAAAGATATTTGTAGTTGCAGTCATGGATGATACACAACTACTGAAATAACTAACACACTGAGTGGCTGAGTTTGGATTAAGATGAGCTCACTGGAAAAGGATCTGTCAAGAAAGTGAGAGGACAGGGTATTAGGAAAATCATCTTTCAATATACTGAAACTGCCAAGAATAACAAAGGCAGTAATGAAGGGACAGTGGGAGTGAGATAGGAGTTCAAATCACCAAAGGTGAGAGAGTGACCCATAGATCAGTAACTAATACAAGAAAGAGAAGTGTATTCAGCCTGTTTATCTCTCTGTCTTAGTTTCCTCATCTTTAAGTTGAAAATGGTGATAGCCTTTCCATCATGACTTTTTATAAGAATTGAGCTAGATGATACTCCTGTCACCCGTTGGGACTGGGGAACCCCAGAATATAGGAATATATTTTTTAAAAATTTAAAGAGCATGTCTGATGTCTTGAACATGTATCTCATCTACCTCAACTACAGTGAGTGGTATGTCTTGTAAGGCTCAAGAGCTCAGGGTTGGCCCAATTAAGCATACTCATCATAATTCTTTAGAGGTTTCACCTATAACCCTCTGCCACCATACATGACCATAGATTCTCCTCTCTGGCAGGCCTGAGTTCTCTCTTTTTCCTCCAGCTACCTGCAGATACCAGCATTATTGACATACAGCCTGTGTCTAAGAAGACAAAAATGTATTTATACACTTTGGCTGCTCTGGTTCCTCCTTTTTGATGGGCAGGCTAGGTAAAAGAGCCCAGGAATTGGACAGCTTCTAATGAAGGAGCACTTCCTGCTTCAAACTCTGCAGAAACCAAACATGTATAGTGCCATATAGCCTGACTTGTTCCCAGTGTGGGAGCTTAGATCAGGGCTAAGGCAAGCCTTTTCTACTTAATCTACCCATTCATGCATTCAGTTACAGGTAGGAGTTTCCACCAAGATTTGATGTATAGTCTATCCAACAGGTTCCATTTTACCAGGAAAACTAACATTCAAAGACAATTCTGGTTCTCATTGAAGAGGCAATAGGTTGATGCTTCAGGGCAAGGAGATTCAGGAAAAGTCAGTTGTAACAGAGGGACTGCCAGAGTTGAATGGGTCAGGGTCAATGTGGTGAGGTGAACCATCTTCTCCATTTTGCTGAGCCCAGTGTATTATACGTTGAGATTCCCAACTTTGGCTCATTGGCACTCTGCAAAATGTTTTAACCAGGACAAACTTTGTGCAAGTTTTACTTGGCATTACCCTTTATGGGACCCTAAGGATGGATCCCCAGCCACCTTCAGCCCTCACTATTTAGAAATCACATTGACCTCGTTCTCTGCTAACTTAGTGTCTGGTATACAGTAGCTCCTCAATGATGAATGAATGTGAATGGATGGAGAAGCACAGAATTACAGCTCTTCATGTCACCACCCAACCACCACCCAATAGATGGCCAAACCTAGGACACTCTAAGTATCTTACCCCAATTTTTCTCCATCACAATCTGCCTAAGCTGAGCAGTCCTTTTTCTACTCGTAATTTTCAAATTTCCTTCTCGTACCTAAATTATACATAAAAATGAAAGGTATCCATTCTCATCTGAA